>NC_047115.1:63762481-64062481 GCF_902500255.1 Thalassophryne amazonica
GCACCCATGTGCGGACTCGTTCCTCTAGCTGTGGCCATCTAGCTTTTAGCCCGCGATTAGCTTTTTTTGCTTTTTTCATGGTGGTTAGAGTAACCTCTGCTTTCCTCCAGTCCCTCACAAGTTTCTCACTCACTCCAAACTCTCTCTCTGCTGCTTGATTACCGTTTTTGGATGCATATTTCACCAGTCGCAACTTGTAAACTGCAGAGTATGCTTTTCTTTTTGGTGGCATTTTTTTCTGGCCTTCTCTGTTGTCTTGTTAAGTTATCAGTAATGTTGAAATTTTTATTTTTCTATGGTAGTCAGAAGTCGCAGGAACAGTCACACAAGCCTTGAGTGCCCTCTTGTGAGCTGCATTTTACCTACGGATATGTTTGCATTTTGCGGACCACATTGCGAGCCGAACCATGCAGCACCTACCTGCGCAGCTCATGACCTCCCTGTGGTGTCGAAGCCAGCTCCTTCCAAGTGCAGACGCTAATCCTCCGCCGTCACTCACCCATTGCTCCCACGCAGCTCTCAGCGTCAACTCTGTTCACACTGATATCCAAGGGTTGAAGCTGTTTTGTTAGCCCTCCCGGAATAAGCACCGTGTTCGTCTGCTTCACACGCTGTTTCACAATCATTGTCTGTGTGAAGTGAGGAATACGCGTCCAATGTTCTGTTCTCTGATTGGTTATCGTGACCAGCGTGACCTATAGGACGGCTGCCATACTACAGTGCCCATGATGCATTGCATTTCCGTTTCCAGTGGCCATTTTAAAACATAGAGCGACTCTGTCACGTAAAATTGTTTTATTACGGTAAATTAATTGAGAATCTACCGGTATATTTTTCATTTATAAGTCGCACTGGAGTATAGGTTGCACCCCCTGCCAAAACGTAAAAAAGTGCGACTTATAGTCCGGAAAATACGGTATGTATGTGACTTATTTTTTTTTTAAATAAATTTGCAAAAATCCCCCCCCCCCCCCCAAAAAAAAAAAAACAATAACAAAAAACAAAACAAAAGAAAAACTTTTTTCACATTGTCATCATGGGGTATTGTGTGTAGAATTTTGAGGACAATAATTAATTTCATTCAGGAATAAGGTTGTAACATAACAAAATGTGGAACAAGTGAAGTGCTGTGAATACTTTCCAGATGCACTGTACCTTTATCACAGTCATTAGCATCTGCTTTCATCATAGTCATGTCCCTGAACATTTAATTAAGGTTTTCTAGAGATTTACTTTCATAGACACAAGGTATCTGTGGGCATGAAGAACATAACAGTAATGTAACATTTGACCCCAGTCATCTTGACCTTCATCTAACTGCTGGCTCACAAACAATCAGGTAGACACGTCCTTGACCACAATGAATGAACTTTGGCATAATGACTTCGCTGGGTAATTCTTGAAACCCTTCTTATATGTTTGCCATAGTCCATACAAATCAGAGTGAAAACCCTAAATTTTGATCTGTGACCCCAATGACCTCAGTGACAGACCTTTGGCAAATATGATGTTGCTGGACAATTCCAAAACTCACCTTCATATCTGTGCCATGTTTGGTGCAAATTGGAAAGAAAAAAGATCAGAATTTAAACCTTTGACTACATTGACCTTAAGAGTGATCTTGGGGTTGACTGTGATCCATATATCAGTGTGGTAGAAATTGGCTGAAGGATCTGAGAGGTCAACTTACATGCACAAAGCAAGTAACTTTTCTGAAATGATAGTATGATATGTCAAACAAGTTTACAACATCATGTCTTGTTTTTATTTTTAAAATACTGTAAGTGTAAAGATTAAAACTAAAAGTACCTAAAGGCCCTGTCACACCTTGATGATTTAGCTTGCGTATGCTGACCGTATTAAAAATGGTGGCACACGCTGTCGTATGTTTAATAAATTAATGCAGCTGTCACACCTTGATGACTAACTAGCGTATGCCGACAGCATGAAGCAGCTTCAAGCATTTCAGCATGGAGTTCATGTTCTTTCTATGGGTTCTTTCTAAGTAGTTCAGCTACCTCCTTCAGTCCAAAGACCACTGCTTGGAAAAGTGTGTTGTATCAGTGATTCTCCGTGAATGCTATTTAGTTTAGATCTCAAGGATTATTGGCCTTTTGCAGATTAATGTGTTGTGAGTGCTGGTCTAGTTGAAGGAGAGTTGAGTAGAACATTCCAGTGTTGTGCATGTTGAGACTTGTTCTTGGCAGACACATTTAACACCTTCACGTGCTTGTGTACTTGTTTCAGCTTTAGAACCGTACTTGGCCTTGGCTACCTTCCCTTAGGGCTGCTGCCAAAACCGGCACTTTGATGATACTTGGCCGAGCTTGAATGCTGCAACTGTTCAGGAGTGCTTTGGTGTGCTGTGCATAGCACTCTCACTCCCTTGCTAAAGCCTGGTACTACAACCCCTGGCAAAAATTATGGAATCACCGGCCTCAGAGGATGTTCATTCAGTTGTTTAATTTTGTAGAAAAAAAAGCAGATCAGACATGACACAAAACTAAAGTCATTTCAAATGGCAACTTTCTGGCTTTAAGAAACACTATAAGAAATCAAGAAAAAAAGATTGTGGCAGTCAGTAACGGTTACTTTTTTAGACCAAGCAGAGGAAAAAAATATGGAATCACTCAATTCTGAGGAAAAAATTATGGAATCACCCTGTAAATTTTCATCCCCCAAATTAACACCTGCATCAAATCAGATCTGCTCATTGACATTGACCCTATGCCATGACATTGACCCTATGTGTCTTTTTGCAAGGAATGTTTTTGCAGTTTTTGCTCTATGGCAAGATGCATTATCATCTTGAAAAATGATTTCATCATTCCCAAACATCCTTTCAATTGTCCAAAATATCAACATAAACTTGTGCATTTATTGATGATGTAATGACAGCCATCTCCCCAGTGTCTTTACCTGACATGCAGCCCCATATCATCAATGACTGTGGAAATTTACATGTTCTCTTCAGACAGTCATCTTTATAAATCTCATTGGAAAGGCACCAAACAAAAGTTCCAGCATCATCACCTTCCCCAATGCAGATTCGAGATTCATCACTGAATATGACTTTCATCCAGTCATCCACAGTCCACAAGTGCTTTTCCTTGATGTCTTCCTTGGTCTACCAGTGTGTTTGCCTTTAACAACCTTCCCATGTTGTTTGTATTTGTTCCAGAGTTTAGACACAGCTGACTGTGAACAACCAACATCTTTTGCAACATTGCGTGATGATTTACTCTCTTTTAAGAGTTTGATAATCCTCTCCTTTGTTTCAATTGACATCTCTCGTGTTGGAGCCATGATTCATGTCAGTCCACTTGGTGCAACAGCTCTCCAAGGTGTGTTCACTCGTTTTTAGATGCAGACTAACGAGCAGATCTGATATGATGCAGGTGTTAGTTTTGGGGATGAAAATTTACAGGGTGATTCCATAATTTTTTCCTCAGAATTGAGTGATTCCATATTTTTTTCCTCTGCTTGGTCTAAGAAAGTAACCGTTACTGACTGCCACAATCTTTTTTTCTTGATTTCTTATAGTGTTTCTTAAAGCCAGAAAGTTGCCATTTGAAATGACTTTAGTTTTGTGTCATGTCTGTGATCTGCTTTTTTTCTACAAAATTAAACAACTGAATGAACATCCTCCGAGGCCGGTGATTCCATAATTTTTGCCAGGGGTTGTACAACCACTACTGCTAAAGGGGAATACTTTGGCAGAACATGGATCGTATTTAGCACTAGCTGTATAAGCGGATGGTAGACTTGGCTGAATTACTGTTTGACATGGATATATTTAATTACTCAGAGACTAATTAATTCTGCTTGGCACATCAATCCAAAAGTTACTCTGCCCAATTTATTAATATTTTTGACTCCACTCAAACTAATCACTCAGTGTTAAAGTGCTGGCATGCAGAATTCAGCGCTTGGACAATAAATCAGCTCTCAAGTATTGTGGATTCCAGATCAGGCATTACTTATTCTGCTCCTTTTGTTTTCTGGTTTTAGGCTCCAGGTGGCTATAGTGTAGCGGGTAACTCTCATATTATACACAATTGTGCATTTGGTGAGAAAAACATGAAATTTCTAGCATAGTTAGTACATATCATAAAAATTATTTTCAGTTAGTTAAACCTGGATTTGGCATCTGAGGACCATGAGAGGTAAAATTCAAGATGGTCACCAATCCACGCTGTCCACCTTTGTACTATGACATGCACATCCATTGTGAAAATGAGCTGATCAGACTGGTGCCTGTGTCTTGTGGGATGAATGACCATCATTTCAATCTGGTCTGAATTTAAAAGTAAGAAATTATATACCTCCAGTTTATTATTATTATTATTATTTTTTACTGAATTCAGGCAATCCTCTAAAGTCCTTTTTGGGGGTGATTATTTCTATTAATTGGCCTGCAAAGCTGAGTGTCATCAGCATAGTAATGAAACATTTTTCTATAGCATCACAGTATATGACCAAGAGCTGTTACACAGAGCAAGAATAACAGAGGGCCAGTACAGACTCCGGCATTATCTCACAATTTACTGGAATAAGATTTGAAATAATGCTGTTACACAAGACACAATGAGGGCGACTGTGTACAACCCCAATTCCAATGAAGTTGGGACGTTGTGTAAAACATAAATAAAAACAGAATACAATGATTTGCAAATCCTCTTCAACCTATATTCAATAGAATACACCACAAAGACAAGATATTTAATGTTCAAACTGATAAACTTTGTTGTTTTTGTGCAAATGTTTGCTCAATTTGAAGTGGATGCCTGCAGCACATTTCAAAAAGGTTGGGACTGGGCAACAAAAGACTGGGGAAGTTGATGAATGCTCAAAGAATACCTAACTGGAAACAAGTGAGTGTCATGATTCGGTATAAAAGGAGCATCACCAAAAGGCTCAGCCATTCACAAGCAAAGATGGGGTGAGGATCACCACTTTGTGAACAACTGCATGAAAAAAATAGTCCAACAGTTTAAGAACAATGTTTCTCAATGTTCAGTTGCAAGGAATTTAGGGATTCCATCATCTACAGTCCATAATATAATCAGAAGATTCAGAGAATCTGGAGAACTTTCTACACGTAAGCAGCACGGCCAAAAACCTGAATGTCCATGATCTTCGATCCCTCAGGCGGCACTGCATTAAAAACCAACATCATTGTGTAAAGGATCTTACCGCGTGGACTCAGGAACACTTCAGAAAACCATTGTCAGTTAACACAGTTCGCTACATCTACAAGTGCAAGTTACAACTCTACCATACAAAGCAAAAGCCATACATCAGCAACATCCAGAAATGCCACTGCCTTCTCTGGGCCCGAGGTCATTTGAAATAGACAGATGCAGAGTGGAAAAGTGTGCACTGGTCTGATGAGTCCACATTTCAAATTGATTTGGAAATCATGGATGTTGTGTCCTCCGGACAAAAGAGGAAAAAGACCATTCAGATTGTTACCAGTGCAAAGTTCAAAAGCCAGCATCTGTGATGGTATAGGGGTGTGTTAGTGCCCATGGCATGGGCAACTTACACATCTGTGATGGCACCATCAGTGCTGAAAGGTACATCCAGGTTTTGGGCAACACATTCTGCCATCCAAGCAATGTCTTTTTCAGGGACATCCCTGCTTATTTCAGCAAGATAATGTCATGCCACATTCTGCACGTGTTACAACAGCGTGGCTTCGTAGTAAAAGAGTGTGGGTACTAGACTGGCCTGCCTGCAGTCCAGACCTGTCATCCATTGAAAATTTGTGGCACATTATGAAGTGCGAAACACAACAGAGACCCCGGAAGTCATACATTAAGCAAGAATGAGAAACAATTCCACCTTCAAAGCTTCAACAGTTAGTGTCCTCAGTTCCCAAATGCTTATTGAGTGTTGTTAGAAGGAAAGGTGATGTAACACAGTGGTAAACATGCCACTGTCCCAGGTTTTAGAAACGAGTTGCAGGCATCCATTTCAAAATGAGCAAATATTTGCACAAAAACAATAAAGTTTATCAGTTTGAACATTAAATATCTTGTCTTTGTGGTGTATTCAATTGAATATAGGTTGAAGAGGATTTGCAAATCATTGCATTCTGTTTTTATTTACATTTTTCACAACGTCCCAACTTCATTGATATTGCGGTTGTACTAGCATGTTGCCTATGGGGATCCATGGGCTCTAGATTGGGGTGTTGTTGTCCATTCGGCTGCTCCCGTTTTTGTGTTCGGGGTCGCCACAGCGGATTCAACCAGATCTGCATTGGCATTTGGCACAAGTTTTACACCGGATGCCCTTCCTGACGCAACAACGATGCAATCATTGTATTCTGTTTTTATTTACATTTTTCACAACATCCCAACTTCACTGGAATTGGGGTTGTAAGTAAGATTGTCACCCATGAGAGAACATTGTCAGTAATTCCAAAGTCATTTTCAAGCCTATCCAGTAATATGTAATGATTGATAATGTCAGAGTAAACGGAGTAGAACAATATAACAATAACAGGTACAGAATACAAGATACAAAGTGTAGAAAATATGCTGTGACACACTTCATGTACAAGGTAATATCTAAATTCAATGTAAATGCATTAAGAACAGAAAATAAACATATACAGTGAGGAAAATAAGTATTTGAACACTGCGATTTTGCAAGTTCTCCCACTTAGAAATCATGGAGGAGTCTGAAATTTTCATCTTAGGTGCATGTCCACTGTGAGAGACATAATCTAAAAAAACAAAAACAAAAACAAAAAAAAAAAATCAGGAAATCTCAATGTATGATTTTTTTTTTTATAATTTATTTGTATGTTACTGCTGCAAATAAGTATTTGAACACCTGTGAAAATCAATGTTAATATTTGGTACAGTAGCCTTTGTTTGCAATTACAGAGGTCAAACTTTTCCTGTAGTTTTTCACCAGGTTTGCACACACCGCAGCAGGGATTTTGGTCCACTCCGCCATACAGATCATCTCTAGATCTTTCAGGTTTGGAATTTCAGCTCCCTCCAAAGATTTTCTATTGAGTTCAGGTCTGGAGACTGCCCAGGCCACTCCAGGACCTTGACATGCTTCTTACGGTGCCCCCCCTTAGTTGCCCTGGCTGTGTTTTTGGGGTCATTGTCATGCAGGAAGACCCAGCCATGACCCATCTTAAATGCTCTTACTGAGGGAAGGAGGTTGTTTGCCAAAATCTCACAATACATTAGCCCATCCATCCTCCCTTCAATACGGTGCAGTCATCCTGTCCCCTTTGCAGAAGAGCACCCCCAGAGTATGATGTTTCCACCCCCATGCTTCACGGTTGGGATGGTTTTCTTGGGGTTGTTCTCATCCTCTAAACATGGTGAGTGGAGTTGATTCCAAAAAGCTCTATTCTGGTCTCATCTGACCACATGACCTTCTCCCATGCCTCCTCTGGATCATCCAGATGGTCACTGGTTAACTTCAAACAGGCCTGGACATGTGCTGGCTTGAGCAGGGGGACCTTGCTGCCCTGCAGGATTTTAAACCATGACAGCATCATGTGTTACTAATGTAATCTTTGTGACTGTGGTTCCAGCTCTCTTCAGGTCATTGACCAGGTCCTCCTGTGTAGTTCTGAGCTTTCTCAGAATCATCCTTACCCCACAAAGTGAGATCTTGCATGGAATCCCAGACCGAGGGAGATTGACAGTCATCTTGTGTTTCTTCTACTTTCTAATAAGTAATCATAACAGTTGTTGTGTTCTACCAAGCTGCTTGCCTGTTGTCCTGTAGTCCATCCCAGTCTTGTGCAGGTCTACAGTTTTGTCCCTGGTGTCCTTAGACAGCTCTTTGGACTTGGCTATGGTGGACTGGTTGGAGTGTGATTGATTGAGTGTGTGAACAGGTGTCTTTTATACAGGTAACACATTCAAACAGGTGTAATTAATACAGGTAAAGAGTGCAGAATAAGAGGGCTTCTTAAAGAAAAATTAACAGGTCTGTGTGAGCCAGAATTCTTGCTGATTGGCAGGTGTTCAAATACTTATTTGCAGCAGTAACATACAAATAAATTATTAAAAAATCATACATTGTGATTTCCGGATTTTTTTTTTTTGTCTCTCATGGTGGACATGCACCTAAGGGCCCTGTCCCACTGGCGTTTAGGAGGATTTGCGGATGGAATGCGCACAAATGTGGCCCACATCTGCCTAACAACCGCAGTAACCGTGTAACATTCCTGTATGAGTCGGCCGCCATCCGAACACGTCCGTGATCATCCGCAGAGGCACGCATGTAGGCAGCCAGGATTTTTGAGCAGCTCAAAAATCCTGCTGCGGATGAGATCCGCATCACTGCCTGAACACATATTGAAGACATACGCAGGACATACACAACCAACGCGCCGCATATCCCCTGTCATCCGCTGATATCCGCAACCGACGGGTTGGAGCGGCTTGGCGGCGGACCGGGATAGCGTGCAAAACAGATATGACGCGTGCCCAGCACGGCCACATCATGGTCACAAATGGTATGTCGCGCATGCAGACAGAGTGAGCACGGATGAAGCGAGTGCATCACGGCCGCTGTGCCCCTCATGGGGGCGCCTCCGTGGTCGCCTTCACTTCTGTTCTCTGTTATATCCGCTTTTCTTCCTCATGTATTCGCTGATCCACCCTGGGACATTTGTCATTTCTGCCCACCTTTGTTGCAGACACTCAGCTTTTGTCTCCTCATTTCATGCGCAAATCCTCCTAAACGCCAGTGGGACAGGGCCCTAAGATGAAAATTTCAGACCCCTCCATGATTTCTAAGTGGGAGAACTTGCAAAATCGCAGGCTGTTCAAATACTTATTTTCCTCACTGTATATGGTGGAAAAAGACAAATTCATACAGGGCCCATGCAATTCAAAGACCACATTACTAACTACACAGCGTCCATTTATGCAAGGCAGTGCAAAAATTGTGGGATGTTCCAATAATTTATGTGCATTATACACATTTATTAATATATAGTTATGTAAATTAAGGCATCTTCTGGAATTAATTTGATGAATTTGTTCATGCATAATTAGCAAGTTCACATACGTACTCTCTTCCTGTTTATTCATATACTGTTAATAGTTGTGCAGATTTGCATGAGAGAAATAGAGGGACATTGAACAAAAGGAATCACAGCACACAGACCCAAGTCCTGCATCACAGTTCTACTGTTTCTCCAGAGATATGTTTGTTTGTAGCAGTGTTATGACAAGTAAATTAGTATGATGCCAAAGGAACATGCCTGTGTTCAAAACAAAGGTGAGGCTAATTGATATTGCTTTATTGCAAAAGTACAAAATATTCAGTGTTGGGTCTCAAAGCATAATTATTTTTCTCTTGGTGAGGACATACATTATATGATTATTTAGTGTTGGGGTGACAGAATTAGGCCAAAACTGGCATACACTTGCTCAACTGATGTGGGTGCAGCACTTAAAGAACATCTAAAGTGTATTATGGAAACTGAAAGTGCAGTAGTGGCAATTCATCCCGAGAAAGAAAACATTTTGGCTGCTTACACTTGGGGGTCATCTCCATCAAGTCCCACCCTAGTGGCATCTGTGGGTGACTGCTTAAACAGTTTAGTTGAAGAAATTACCATCATGGCAAAAAGTGAATGAGACTGACTTCCTGCACTGTTATGACAAAAACATTTAGTTTCACACTTTGAGAGATAGTACGTTTGAAATAAATGCCAAAAATTCATGCAATAATAAATCTTGATATAAGACATACTACTATGGCCTTGTTACGTGTGCAAATGTACAGTATATCTATCATCCAGTTCAACAAGGAATTACGCCTTTGTGCAAGTTTGTATTTGGGTGCATCAGAGTAGAAAAGCCTGAGCGATGTGTCATCCACTGTTAACGCCACAGCACCTCATGATTACTATTGTATTGATCGCCACATTCACCAGTCTCACTAGCTGCGTCCGTCTCCACGTCTGGCTGTCATTGACTGGTCTTAAGGGGGCCATGTCTCTCTTCTGGTTGTTGCTGCATATTCTTCATGCAGCAGGCTTGTGTATACACACAGTATAGCGTTTGACTGCAAATACTGTATATATATATATATATATATATATATATATATATATATATATATATATATATATATATATATATATATACAAAACCTGAGGTTGAGTGGAACCCACTTACATACACAAACAAGATACATTAATGCACTCATCTGTACACATACACACAGCTTCCAGTGCACTGTGCAACCAGAGAGTTTTAACAGTTTTTGAGACATTACAGAATCAGTCCATTCAAAAAATCTGTTTTTTTTTTTTTTTGTAGTTACAGTATAGCTCCAGGAAGATCATTACAAACATTCTCACTGTATTATTTTTCCCCACAGTCCTCCACTAAAGGAAGCACCTTTCATTTCACAAGCATGGACATGCTCAGTTGAATGTATCACAGACCGAAGCAGTAAACATGAATGCTTATAAACGTGTAATGCTTGTAAATTTGTATTGTCCGCTCTTAGCCATGGTACAGTCATGAAATGGCATGAATGAAGCAGTGCGCTCTCATTATGTCTTATTATGTCCAGTCGGGTATATATATAATTGCTACAATAACTCCATACACAATTTTACACAATTACACAATGAATAACTAAAATAATTAATCACAGAGCAAAGAAAAGGAGACTGACAATTCTGTGAGCTGAATGGACAGATGGGCGTGTCCGCGCTTGCTGCTGCTGTTGAGATCTCTGGGCCTGGATGTACCACCTGGAGAACACGTATCGTGTTTTGAAGAACATGACCTTACAACTGTCCTCCGTGAGGCACGTGTCTGTGCCTGCTGTCCTCACATGGAAATACATAAAACAGCTTTCACCTTTGCGCCAGGCTGCAGCAGCCACACACAACGTACCTCGGCAGGCTGCTCCATGTGAAATGGACCGTCAGATCATGTGAACATGCAGCAGGTGATCTGAATGTCAACTGACTTCAGTTGTTCAACAGTCCAGGGTCTCTGTTGTCGTATCTTGCGTTTCATTATGTGCCACACATTTTCAATGGGCGATGGGTCTGGACTGCAGGCAGGCCAGTCTAGTACCCGCACTCTTTTACTATGAAGCCACGCTGTTGTAACACGTGCAGAATGTGGCTTGGCATTGTCTTGCTGAAATAAGCAGGGACGTCCCTGAAAAAGACGTTGCTTGGATGGCAGCATGTGTTGCTCCAAAATCTTGATGTACCTTTCAGCATTGATGGTGCCATCACAGATGTGTAAGCTGCCCATGCCATGGGCACTAACACACCCCCATACCATCAGAGATGCTGGCTTTTGAACTTTGCGCTGGTAACAGTCTGGATGTTGTTTTTCCTCTTTTGTCTGGAGGACACAACATCCATGATTTACAAAAACTATTTTAAACATGGTCTCATCAGACCACAGCACACTTTTCCACTTTGTGTGTGTCCATTTCAAATAAGCTCGGGCGTTTCTGGATGTTGTTGATGTATGGCTTTCGCTTTGCATGGTAAAGTTTTAACTTTCACTTGTAGATGAAGGGACAAACTGTGTCAACTGACAATGGTTTTCTGAAGTGTTCCTGAGCCCACGCGGTAAGATTCTTTGCACACTGATGCTGGTTTTTAATGCAGTGCCGCCAGAGGGATCGACGGTCACAGGCAATGTTGGTTTTCAGCCTTGTCGCTTACGTGTAGAAAGTTCTCCAGATTCTCTGAATCTTCTGACTATATTATGGACTCTGGATGATGGAATCCCTAATTTCCTTGCAATTGAACATTGGGAAACATTGTTCTTAAACTGTTGGTCTATTTTGTTCACGCAGTTGTTCACAAAGTGGTGATCCTTGCCCCATCTTTGCTTGTGAATGGCTGAGCATTTTGGGGATGCTCCTTTTATACCCAATCATGACACTCTCTTGTTTCCATTTAGGTGTTCTTTGAGCATTCATCAACTTGCCAGTCTTTTGTTGCCTCGTCCCAACTTTTTTGAAACATGTTGCAGACATCCATTTCAAAATGAGCAAATATTTGCACAAAAACAATAAAGTTTATCAGTTTGAACATTAAATATCTTGTCTTTGAGGTGTATTCAACTGAATATAGGTTGAGGAGGATTTTCAAATCATTGTATTCTGTTTTTATTTACATTTTACACAATGTCCCAACTTCATTGGAATTGAGGTTGTAAGTACTTTATTTTTTATAGCCTTATTTTTATAGACTTAAACAGAAAAGACAGCATTCCCTACCTGTCGTGGCTGTGGTCTCTGTGTTTGTAATGTTACATGTCGTGTGCACTGAGCCGTCATTTCCAGCTGTCAGCCTGTGGTGATCTGCTGAACGTGGTTGGTCGGCCCCCATATGTTCATGTCTGTACATACAAATCAGTATTTCATGCGAGTGTGCTCCCCTCCCACAGCACGCCACATGTTTTTTTGGGGGAGCGAAACACACGCACGCCACGTGTTGTGGGGGTGAAACGGAGGGTGCGACACACGCACACATGTGGGATACACACACACCACATGTGTCGGGGGGGCCGACGCTCTGGCCCACCACATGTGTGTTGCTTGCCGACACCACACTCGTGGGGCACTTAAGACAAATTTCACAGGCAGCTCACAAGTGGTCACCTGCTCTCTGTTTTCATCCAACTGCTCCAAGTGCTCCACGAGTGGTATTGGATGTTCCTGTGTGACATCTGGAATTTGGCTGACACCTGCCAACAGGGGGATTGAATGAGTACTCACAGGGCACTGTCTGTCTTTTGACCACTGCAGTGCCCAAATGGTTGTAGTGACAGGTGTATGAGATGTTAGAGGCGACTCCGATTTTTCACGAATGGCATGCAATTCCTCCTTCGTGCGCTAGTCAGCTTCAATCGTGTTATGTGTGAAGAGACCCATAAGAATGTCCACAAATTGTGAAAACAAACAAAGAAAACTTTGACTAACTCCAAGCAACTGCAGAATAATTTCGAGGAGGGAAGTAGAAGTAAGTCGTAAGTCCTCTTCAGGCTATGAGTCCCATTGGACCCTGGATACTATAATAATAGCTGCAATTAATAATTAAATATTGTCATTATAATTCAACAAACACTGGCAGTTACTTTTAAATCAAATCAATCATTTCATTAAATTTGACTCAATTAATCAATTTAAAAAATAAAATGCTGATCATCATTTCCCCATAATCTTAACCCTCTGGGGTCCGAGGGCATTTCTTGGACAGTTCACTCGCCTGGCATAAATGATTTATTAGTGCTGTTAACAGCTCTCCCTGCATCCCACAATCAAGTTTTATGTCTCTTTTTTTTCAGGACAACCTGTGCTTTCAGAATATATATATGTTTTTGTTGTGTTTTATAAGTGTAATAAAGGTTTACAGTCAGAAATAGGCAAGGAAAAAATAAAGCGAAAAAATTTTTTCCACACACATTTATTCAAAACACATAGCAAACTATAATAAACAACTGTTTTGACACTTTATAAAGGTAATTTGAGGTCTTATGTGAAAGACTGTACAACAAAAAGGTTCAAACAAACACAAATGCGCATTTTGAACAACATATACAAAATGGTCTATGCGTTTTGTTATTTTGATACGGTAAACAGTGCTTTACGCCAAGAAAGCAACAGAGTTATCCAGTAACATTCACATGCAAACTAGTGGAGCAATCCTGATAGTTACACACTCTTTGTTTGAGCACGTGAGATTGTCATCAGAGGCTGTCTGTGTGCTCCATCTGCTTTCACTTTGCAGGGCGCATTGGAATAGTATGTACTCACTGGAGCACCCAGGGGGCTATTCAAACGGGCCAACTAGTAACATATCACTCCTGAAAATGATCTTTGGCTTTTCATGTGAGGTAAATCTGCCCTACGATTGGATTTTGGAAAACCATGTGATGGTGAACCAATTCCGATTGGACACTCACATTGTGCACATCATCACACAGCTTCTATGAGGAGTACAATTTGGCCGATGGCTGGCTTGAAGGTCCGCGGAGTTAACTTTTCAGCAAAAAATAAAAGTAAGTTTCTATCTCATCATTAAAAAGTTATTTATAATTTAGTAAAGCTTGGTCTTAATCATCGTATACGACGGCGTCGGCCCCAGAGGGTTAAAATATCTTGTTTTGTTTAACATCCAGTAACTTACATTGATATAAAACAAAGAAAGGGAGGAGGAAACTATGATTTTTAAACATACGCATTGAAGTTGTGAGCTTCTTCTGGCAGGTAATTCGAATTGCGTGCTCCATATACACTATCCTCCCTCACTCACAAAATTACCACACACCTCCTACGAAAGCACGTTGTTTACATGGTGCTCTAAAACACTCCCTCTAAATTGGGTGGGCTATTTCAGACACAACTATTTGCCAGCTCTCCCTCACCTCTGTCTGTCAATGCTGTCACATCACTGCTGCTGATTCACTGCACCTGCACCCCAGCACCCACATGTGGTCTCCTATTGGGGGAGAATGTGTGTGTGTCTTTTTAGCACTTCCTCATAGCCTATGCAAGCATTGGAGCGGGGGGATCGGAGCCCATCTGCCAAATTCAAAACTACATGCCGGTGTTTCAATAACTGTTCTTTGTCTATTTGAGTTGTGTGAACAAACAATAGCATCCTTCCATCCTTGAACCAGGGTCTGCTGGTTGCTCCAACATGGAAGTATAAGACAAAATGTGATTGCGCTTTTGAGATTGTTTCGAGGTTTTGTTGTGCCTGAAGCATAGAACTCTCTCCCATGGGTCTTAAATTTTGTGGACACTGTGGACATATTTAAAAAGCATCTAACAACTCACCTGTTTAAGTTTGCCTTTTTGTAATTCATTTTATTTGATCTACTTCTTATTTTTAGATTATTATGTACATTTTATTTATTGCACTATTTCTAATATTTTTTGAGAACCACTTTGAGCATCTGTTCTTGAAAAGCTATACAAATAAATTACCCACTTACTTATAACAGTCAAAATTTTATTTTTTTTATTCTTAAAAAAATTAATGTATTACCACGCTTGAAAAATGTCAGCTACCTATTTTATAAACACTACCCAATCTGGAGCCCTGATCCTGTCAGATCTCAGAAGCTAAGCAGTGCGGGACTTGGTTAGTACTTGGATGGGAGACCTCTGTGGAACACCAGTGGCTGTGTGTGTTTCTCCAGGTAAAACTGGAAATGTGTCAGGAAGGGCATCCGGCATAAAACTTGTGCCAAATACCAATGCGGATCTGGTTGAATCCACTGTGGCGACCCCGAACACAAAAACGGGAGCAGCCGAATGGACAACAACAACCCAATCTAGAGCCCATGGATCCCCATAGGCAACATGCCAGTACAACCGCAATACCAATGAAGTTGGGACGTTGTGTAAAATGTAAATAAAACAGAATACAATGATTTGCAAATCCTCTTCAACCTATGTTCAACTGAATACACCACAAAGACAAGATATTTAATGTTCAAACTGATAAACTTTATTGGTTTTTGTGCAAATATTTGCTCATTTTGAAATGGATGCCTGCAACATGTTTGAAAAAAGCTGGGACAGTGGTATGTTTACCACTGTGTTACATCACCTTTCCTTCTCACAACACTCAATAAGCATTTGAGAACTGAGGACGAGGATCACCACTTTGTGAACAACTGCGTGCAAAAATAGTCCAACAGTTTAAGAACAATGTTTCTCAACGTTCAATTGCAAGGAATTTAGGGATGATTAGAAAATTCAGAGAATTTGGAGAACCTTCTACATGCAACAAGGCTGAAAACCAACACTGAATGCCCGTGACCTTTGATCCCTCACGCCGCACTGCATTAAAAAAAAACAACATCATTGTGTAAAGGATCTTACCGCGTGGGCTCAGGAACACCAGAAAACCATTGTGAGTTAACACAGTTCGTCACTACATCTACAAGTGCAAGTTAAAACTCTACCATGCAAAACGAAAGCCATACATCAACAACATCCAGAAATGCTGCCCCTTCTCTGGGCCCGAGCTCATTTGAAATGGACAGACGCAAAGTGGAAAAATGTGCTGTGGTTTGATGAGTCCATGTTTCATATTGTTTTTGGAAATCATGGACGTCGTGTCCTCTGGACAAAAGAGGAAAAAGTCCATCCAGATTGTTACCAGTGCAAAGTTCAAAAACCAACACATGCTGCCATCCAAGCAACGTCTTTTTCAGGGACGTCCCTGCTTATTTCAGCAAGACAATGCCAAGCCACATTCTGCACATGTTACAACAGCGTGGCTTCATGGTAAAAGAGTGCGGGTACTAGACTGGCCTGGCTGCAGTCCAGACCTGTCGCCCATTGAAAATGTGTGGCACATCATGAAGTGCAAAGTACGACAATGGAGACCCCAAACTATTGAACAACTGAAGTCGGACATGAAGCAAGAATGGGAAAGAATTCCACCTACAAAGCTTCAGCAATTAGTGTCCTCAGTTCCCAAACGCTTATTGAGTGTTGTTAGAAGGAAAGGTGATGTAACACAGTGGTAAACATACCACTGTCCCAGCTTTTTTGAAACATCTTGTAGGCATCCATTTCAAAATGGCAAATATTTGCACAAAAACAATAAAGTTTATCAGTTTGAACATTAACACTGGAACTCCCAAGGACCTGCCAAATGGCAGTTATACCTTTAAATCCCAAGGACCTGCCAAATGGCAGTTATACCTTTAAATCCCAAGGCGCTGCCAAATGGCACTCCCTGGATTTACATCTCAACGACCCCCTTTCATGAGCTAATACACAGTAGCACCTTATTCAGCTTGCGCATTTGTCCTCTTTGTGTCAGCAAAATAAAAAATAGTTTCAGTTGCATTTGTAAGAAGTAACTCTAAAGACAGAACCCAAGTACATAAGAAAAAAAAGATGTTTAGTTATAAAGAATAAAATAAACTTTTCAACTTTATCAGATTCTTTGACCATAAAGACATACCCATAGCTTTAGGAATGTTATTTGTACCACTATTACTTCAATAGTTATTATGCTAATGTTTTGTTATTTCTATATTCTTATTATTTCTATTGTTACCAGGTGACATTTGACCTAGTTTGTCTGAACGCACCTGGCACTGCCACATCTCCTTTCTGTGAACTTGTTACAAAAAACACAACACTTAGTAGAAGAAATTTAGATTCAAGATTCAAAGCTTTATTGTCATATGCACAGTACTTTGCTGCCCACACTGGATGTCCAAAATATCTTATATGCTCTGTGCTATAAAGCTTAGCCATCTCTGCGTCTCTCAGTCAACAGAGTGAGTATGTGTTGTGAGTTGGCTTTCCAGCACTTGCACATTCTGATCTAATGGCCCCCATGTACATAACAAAATGTGGCCTAATGAGATGTAAAGTACCCCAGTGCTGCCATTTGGCAGCGCTTGGTAGATAGAGGAGTAGTGTAAAAATGCTGGTAATCCCAGTGTTAAATATCTTGTCTTTGTTGTGTATTCAATTGAATATAGGTTGAAGAGGATTTGCAAATCATTGTATTCTGTTTTTATTTACATTTTCACAACGTCCCAGCTTCATTGGAAGTGGGGTTGTAATAATGATAATTTCTCTTGCAAAATTTTGCAATGCAAATGTCAACTTTACCCTAAGCACTCACTCACTCACTCACTCACTCAGTGCAGCAACATGTCAACATGTGCTTTCAAGTGTATATGTGATCACTGTTTGTGTGTGCACTGTCAGTGCGTGTTGCACAACACCCCATCATGCACTGAGTGCTTGTACAGCCATATGTGTTACTTGAGAAAAACAAAGTGCACATATGTGTGTATAAGTGATCATGTCAGTGTGAGTGTTGCATATGCACACACTGTTTTTGTGTGTTTCACTGCCTATGACGGATTGTGCTGATGTACTACCTCATTAGCTCATGTGGACACTAATCTCCTTTGTGGCAGTCTTTCATCCTTAGCTCAGGATTTATAGATGCTCTCTGTTATGGCTCTCGCCTTGCACCCTGCCGGTGCTATATGTCAAGCTGTCATTGGTTGATGCTACTTCCTGTTCCCACCTCTGTTCCCACTCCCCTCCTCTCCCTTGCCGGAAATGTGGCATTTGTCTGAAGCATTTTCACCCATCAATGCATCTGCAGAGATAACTGGAAGTGTAATGGTGCTTGTCGGTGTTACATGACAATATGTCCTGTTTAGTGTGACTGTTAAGAGATCATAATTCATGGCAACAGTATTCAGGTCGGCAGCACGTGGCTTAGTGGTTAACAGTGTTGCCTCACTTCGAGAAGGTCATGAGTTTGATTCCCACCTGTGGCCTTTCTATGTGGTGTTTGCGTGGGTTTCCTCCGGGTGCTTTGGCTTCCTCCCACATTCAAAAGACCCGCAGGTTAGGTGGATTGGAAACTTTAAATTGTCCATAGGTATGCGTGTGGGTGTGAATGTGTTTGTTTGTCTATATGTGGCCCTGCGACATATTGGCGTCATGTCCAGGGTGTACACCGCCTTGCGCTCGATGACTGCTGGGATAGGCTCCAGCCCCCCATGACCCTTAACTGGACTAAGCAGGTGAAGATGAGTGTGTGTGTGTGTGTGTGTGTGTGTGTGTGTGTGTGTGTGTGTGTGTGTGTGTGTGTGTGTGTGTGTGTGTGTGTGTGTGTGAGTATTTTGGCCACAGGGGAAAAACATCAGCACAACTGAGCTCATAGTTGGCATTTTCTTAAAGCAGTCAGAACCACCGCAGATGTTTTGTTGACGTTAAAAGTGGTTTCCAAACTTATTCTACTATATCCAACTCATGATTGTGGCTTGATTTTTCATATGTCCATGTCCTATAATCCCTTGTACCCCCAGCATTGAAGGTGAAGGGTCCAACAAACAGCCAGCACAGATTATTGGGTGAAAATCATGGCCATTTCACTGCCAAAAAAAAAAAAAACTGCAATCATGTTGGATGTTCAAACAACATAACTTCCCAAACAACTTTGTGAAGTCAAGGCCAAGTCTGCATCCAGTTCTGATCGAGGGAGCTGAGGTGGAGGCTACGGATCCTTACAAGTACCTCGGGCTGTGGCTGGACAGCAAACTGGACTGGACAACCCACACCAACCACCTGTACAGGAAGGGACAGAGTAGACTGTACTTTATGAGGAAGTTGTGGTTGTTTAACATCTGCAGGAAACTCATGTGGATGTTCTACCAGTCTGTGGTAGCCAGTGTCTTCTTTTACACCGTGGTGTGCTGGAGGGCAGCACATCCAAGAAGGACACATCCAGGCTGGACAAACTGATCATGTGGGCTGGCTCTGTGGCTGGCATAAAGCTGGACTTTCTGGTGACGGTGACAGAGAAAAGAACACTGGACAAACTGCTGGACATTATGGATGATGCCAGTCACCCTTTGCACACCATCATCAGCAACCAGAGGAGCCTCTTCAGCCACAGACTGCTTCTTACTAAGTGCAGGACCAACAGACTGAAAAAACTCCTTTGTCTCTCAGGCCATCAGACTGTCCAAGGACTAACAGGAAGACAGAGGATGGGAATGAGAGGAACAGTAGTCGCCAGTAACCCAGGATTGATCAGTATGTCTGGTATTTATATTGCAAACTGTTTTTCTTTTTTACTTTCACGGTTGATACTCTGTGTGCTTCTTACCCTATGTGCTGCTATACAATGCTGCTGGAACCTCAATTTCCTTGAGGGAGTCTTCCCAAGGGATCAATAAAGTTCTATCTAATCTCATCAAATCTAATCTAATCTTGTCATGAGAATAATTAATATGCACAAATACAGTATTTGTTTTTGAGTTGAATCTATACTCGACTATAGACTGGGAGAAAATCCACCCTTATTCTATCTGATGTGTTTGCCATTTGAACAAAATCAAAAGGAAAACTCTTTTTATAGACATCAGTTCATTTCTTTACAAACTAGAATGCATAATGTCAGTCTTCATATTTATAATATGATAATTGTTGTAAACCCCGTGACCCTTAAATTGGACTAAGCAGTTGAAGATGAGCCTCCCAGGGGTCTGGAGGTGCACTATACACACACAGCAGGGGTTAGACATTTGTGTGTGTGTGTGTGTGTGTGTGTGTGTGTGTGTGTGTGTGTGTGTGTGTGTGTGTGTGTGTGTGTGTGTGTGTGTGTGTGTGTGTGTGTGTGTGTGTGATTTGTTGTAAATTACATTTAAACAAAAAAATGGGATATAATTTTGACTCTGTCTGTGGAATGAGTCAGTAGCACAGAATTAAACACTGGTGTTAAGACATCCTGAAGGATAATACAGCACCACCAGTGTGTAAAAGCTCTTGAAATACTTACAAATAAAAGAAAAGTTGCTTAGAGACCAAGGCAATGACCAATGGCATCACTGATATATGACTGCTAATAAAAGCATCTTTATTATTATTGCTTTGGCTGCCATGGTTTATTTTACTCTTTTGAAGATAGTGGCATGTGTCTCTAGGAAGTGTAACATCATGAAAGTGGAATCTGAACATTTGTGTGGTCCCTTTAAGGACAGTTGCACACCAAGAGCAATGCAAAGAAGAACGTTCTACATATACCTAGGGCCTGATGCCCGCTGGTGTTGGCACTTATCCCCAGATTTTGCAGCATGAAATGAATGAAAGCCTATGACTCCCTCTGGATGGGCTGTAATCCATTGCATTTTACTTTCTCAGCCAAGGCTGGTACCCATTGATAGCTGGGTGGACGAGGACGATGCAGATGAAGTGTCTTCTCCAAGGATACAGACTGGTAGCATGACTGGGAATTGAACCCGCACACACATCTACGCGGCCAAAATAGTTTTCATTTCACAGAACCTACATGTCTTTGGATGAGGGACCAACAGAGAACCCATGCAAACACGGGGAGAAATCCACACAGAAAGACCCAGATGGGAAGCAACCCCAGGATCTTCTTGCTGCAAGGCAACAGCACAAACCACTAACCCACTGTGCCTCCCGTACGTCAATATTGTGCTGTAGGAATAGCAAAAAAACCTCTGTGCTTGACTTTAGATAAGGGTTTTCATGGTCTGCAGTGTAATGAATAATCTTTTTTTGGTCTCTCTCAACAGCAATGCAGCCACAACAGGCCCGGCGCCAGAAAAAAAATATTAAGGGGGCGATGACTTTATGACAGGGGGCAGGGACGCCCCCCCCCCCCAAAAAAAAGTGCGCACCGGAGGGTACCTGCCTCTGAGCGTGCGTAATGAATTGGGTGCGCTCCTAGAAAGCTCGTGTAGGCTACACCGTTGTAAGAGACAGTGACTGACTGAGTAAGAGTAAAGTGTGATGACAGTTTTTTTTTTATTATTATTTGAACGTATAGACCCTCGGTCAAGTGATCTCCTGCATATCACAAAACCAAACCAACAACTGATCTGAGAAACGACACCAGACAGTAGATTAACCCCACATACAGCCCTCCATCACAAGCGCAAACACAGCGCAATTGGGCATGACAGTCACACAACGGGTCAAAGATAAACCTTTCATGTACAGTGGTCCCTCGTTTATCGCGGAAGTTACGTTCTAAAAATAGCCTGCAATAGGTGAAATCCGCGAAGTAGACAGCGTTATTTTTTACAATTATTATAGACGTTTTAAGGCTGTAAAACCCCTCACTACACACTTTATACACTTTTCTCAAACAGGCATTAACAT
Source organism: Thalassophryne amazonica (assembly GCF_902500255.1). Lineage (NCBI taxonomy): Eukaryota > Metazoa > Chordata > Actinopteri > Batrachoidiformes > Batrachoididae > Thalassophryne > Thalassophryne amazonica. The sequence goes on from NC_047115.1 coordinate 63,784,169, forward strand.
TTTCTCACTTTTCTCTTGTGTGTAAACACTCTCAAAGTTCAAACCTTAGTAGAAAAATAAGACCAACCTGTTTTCAGGCCCAAACATTTGTTTGAGAAATAAAAATAGAACGTTTTCCTATAAATAATTATAATGGCTTTTAGAACTAACAAATTTAATTTTAACGATCAACCTACGAGGTTGGACACATAAGAAATTATTAATAGTGACTGACCAGTATTTCACAGTCCCTCTGATCACGCCTCTTCGTCGTGGCGCCGCTCTGCTGTCGCGCCTTTTTCCACTCACACCTCGCTGCAGGTGTCTTTTTCCGAGTGAAGAACACAGTTATGGGTAGTTGTTGGCGCTCTTTTTTCTTCTGGGTGAGAAGATTCTTATAAACAGACACGCAGAACACAATGCGCGTACTCTCCCGTCATCTCGACAGAACACCGGCCTGCTTGATGAGGACGCAGAGTACAATGCACTGTTAAAAAAAAAGCATGCAAGATTAGACTAAAAAAATCCGCGAAACTGTGAGGCGCTATATTTTCCAGTATTTCTTTTTCTTTCTTTTTTATTTTTATTTTTGATAACTCTCACATCCGAGGGGACGAGGTTGATGACGTGAGGGGGCGTCGCCCCCAAATGCCCCCTCGTGGCGCCGGGTCCGAGCCACAATATCCTAATATCCTCACTATAAATTTATATATATATATATAAAAGAGATGATAAGTAGGATAATAATACAATAACATGCTTTTGGAGGGTAGTATGCATTTTCAGAGTCCCTCCATCCATAATAATACAATAACATGCTTTTGGAGGGTAGCATGCATTTTCAGAGTCCCTCCATCCATGCCCAGTCACCCAAAATGACTGACATTCCCCCCTTGTCTAACTCAGGTGAATATCAGTCATTTTGGGCGATGGTGCATGGAAGGAGGGACTCTGAAATTGCATACCACACGACAGTGGTGGGCACAGTTCCGATAATCCGATAACTGATAATTATCGAAGATAATGTTTTCATTGTCGGATTATCTTTTCAGATATCTTTGAAAATCATTATTGGACTAATTATCTTCCGAAAAAATTTTGTCCGATAATTTTTAGACTGTTAACGTGGTAAACAAAGCTGAACAGCTACAAACACTTATAAAATTTAAAATCAGTTGAGCCTACCTGTTAAATGTTTTGTCGCACATGCGGAGTTCTATCCTCTGCAAACAGAGGAGAGCTGCTTCTGATTATCTGGAATTTTGATATGGCAAGTTTTCAAGGTCTCTACTGCCATCTGCTGGCCAGTATTGTTCATGGCAGTATTCGCCCTAAAGCTGGGCTGATATTTTCAATCAGTGTACTCGGTTCCAGCTCAAACTGTGCAACAGAACCGCACGGTGTAAAAGTTCAGAGCGCACGATTTATGTTCTCACACACATTGTATGTTCAAAAACCACACGTCGGACTCGTGTTTCTAGAAGCAAAACGTAAACAGAAGCTTTTTTTCAAACTTAATTTAAAAAAACTCTTGATGGGAGACATCAAAGTTTAAAAACACAACAACAAAAACAAACATTACAAGACAGGTCTGTAGTGTTTGCACAGGCACAGTGTGAGAGGTTGGATGCTTGTAGCGCTTCAGCAGCAGGATACCCTCATGATGGCCGACCAGAATATCAAACATTCATCTGACTCTACGATTGGCGATCAGGAGGTGGTCGGGCGATGTTAAACGCAGCTTGTTACTCCATGTATACTAAACAATGCAGGGCGCGTGAGTAACCTGAAACTCAGTGCGATCCAAAAAAGTCTTGCACGAATGAAAAATCAGCTGAAAATGGGCCAAAATTTGCACTGGCACTAGTAGATCATGGCAGTGTTCTATTTATTTTGACACCGGTTATATCATACGGTTATTTAATTACAACTTGTTTTTTTTGTTTTTTTTGAAAATGCCTTTGACACACCTCACATTAACATGTTGGTTTACATAGAATGAATCAGTCAACCAATCAGTGTTAGCGGAGGCACATTTACCCAGAATGCCATCTGTCTGTGTTTGTTACAAAACTTCAGAATTAGTACATTATTCAGCATTAAAAGATAGGTTATATCTTAACTTTGCACAAATGATATAATTGACATTATTGGAGTTATTCTATCAGTATTCATTTTACGAGGTCTGTTAGAAAAGTATCGGACCTTTTTATTTTTTTCAAAAACCTGATGGATTTGAATCACGTGTGCTTGGATGAGCAAACCTTGAACCTTTGTGCGCATGCGTGAACTTTTTCATGCCTGTCGATTGCATAATTTTCTAGTAAGCAGCCTTTGTGTGAGGACATGTGTCGTGCGCTCAGCGGATTTTCATTCCAAGGAAAAAGACGGAACGACTGGAGCAGCGCCGCATCAAATTTTGTCAGAAACTGGGTGACAGCCAGGTGGAAACCATTCGGATGATTCAGACGGCTTTCGGTGACTTTTCAGTTGTGTGACTATCCGAGAAATTGTGGAAGAGCTGGGCATGTCACAGCATGTCCTGTGAGACTTCAACACGAAGGCGCTTTTGCTCCTCCGTCGGCAGCAGCATGAATTTCGCTGCCACTCTTTTCATGGCCAAATCTTCTGTCACAGTGGAATGTGCCGAAAAAGTGCTGATGTCCACCTCTTCCACAATTTCTCGGACGGTCACACGACAGTCCCGCATCACCACATGATCTGGTCATTTCAGCGTGTTAATGGCCCCCCGGAGCGTGGCTCACTCTCCACCCATGTGCGGACGTCTTTAAACCGGTTGTACCGCTCCTTAATCTGTGTGATGCCCATAGGATCGTCCTCAAAGCCGTCTGAATCATCCGTATGGTTTCCACCTGGCTGTCGCCCAGTTTCTGGCAAAATTTGATGCGGTGCTGCTCCAGTCATTCCGTCTTTTTCCTTGGAATGAAAAAATGCCGAGCGCACGACACACACCTCACACAAAGGCTGCTTACCAGCAAATGATACAGTCGACAGGCGTGAAAAAGTTCACGCATGCACACGAAGGTTCAAGGTTTGCTCATGCAAGCACACGTGATTCAAATCCATCAGGATTTTGAAAAAAATAAAAAGGTTCAATACTTTTCTAACAGACCTTGTACTTACACCAAACCATAAGTCAGCATTGCTTTATTTTCCAAGACCTCCACCTGGGGAGTGAGCCCCGCTTTGTCCCTCAGTGGTTGGTGGGGCTGTGTGAGTGAAAGCTGGAGGACACCACGTCATCCTCCTTGGACGTTCATCCGGGAGCACTTCAGGGGAAAATCTACACTTTGTGTTTGATTGCAGTGTGTTATCATCGGCTGAGCTCTCAGCCTGCTTCTTTACTGAAGGACTGGAAGTATGGAAGTATATACATAAAACAATTTAGACACCTGATCTTTTCTCATAATTAATCTGATCTCGTAACTATGAGATCTTTTCTCGTAATTATGAGATTAGCAGTCATTTAATTTTTTTTATCCAGTGAATGCAATATGCTTCCGTATATTACCAGCAGGAAGTGAAATCAAACATTTTAACATAGAGAGAACTTTAAAGCAAATTCCCAGCAGTCTGGTTGATATGGCTTTAATTGTGATGTAAAGTCAGAATGTATTTGAAATTGACAATAAGAACATCACTTAGCAGTCTGCCAATGTTGATAATTTTGTCCAGGAAACACAGACAAAATTCCAACATTTCACCGCTGCACTATTCCTTGTTGCACCAGCCCAAGCAGTCAAACACATCGCAAACTAGTGCATGCGAACACACACACACACACACACACACACACACACACACACACACACACACACACACACACACACACACACACACACACACACACACACACAGGGATGCACAAGCCTGCTCCTCGACAGACAAAAATACACACGTGCACTCACACACACACACACATATGCACAAGGGTACTTGCACACATGCAGACGCAGCAAAACAAATGCACACAGGGGTTTGGTGTCCTACTTTCCATCTGTGGAGGAGCTATTCCCTCTCTGGCTATGTGTTTCACTCACATCTCAGGGGGTGTCACTCTGTGATCACATGGCATTGCTTGTGTTGTTGCATTGTTGCTCATTTGTGTATATTTCGTGTTAGTATGAGTGGTATCCATGTCCATCCTTTGGTGTCACTGTCAGGCCTATTCTCCCTCATTGTTTTACCATCAAAGTGAGATCTAATAATGCAGGGATTACTGCAGGATTAAGTTAGTCTCTTATAAAATTCCAGCTCTTCTTATCTCCACAACACTGACCATTTGTTTTGTGGTGTCAACACTCTGTAACGACAACGTCTTACAGAGGAGGAACACAACATTACTGCTGCAGACTGGAATGGAACGTGCTTGCAAAAGAACCACAGGGATAATACAAAATATAGTGTATGCAGATTTACAGTTTCACAAGCAACCACAGAACATGCAAAGTGGGATGTGTTAATGTTAAAAATGTAACTTTGGTTTTTTCTCTTTATTTGGTTGTTCACAGTATTAGCATTTTATCAGTTTACAGGCAGGATGATGTCATGTAATATTTGTCTTATTTCAATTACAAAGTATTTTAACAAGCATCAAAGGGTAGCTGCTTTTAATCATCATCGTCATCACTGATAGTTATTTCTATTAACTATTTCCCTGTGAACAGGTTGCATAATTAATACACTCATATACGCGTATTCTATAAAATTGCAAAAGTACAAAAAAAAAAAAATTAACACTACATCTTTTATGCCACACAGCTGCATAAATGCCAAATTCATTTGGCTTACAAAGACAAAAACAGACAAATGTTTTCAATAGATGAGTCAAAGCTTGACTTTTTCCTTGACAAATGTCAATAATTTTACCAAAACGTTTTTTTTTTTTCACTTAATTTAATTTCATTTTTGGTTGTTATTAGTTAGGGCCCCTTCACATGTAGCATGAATGAGGCAGAATGGTGCACGAAGGAGGAATCGTATGTCATTTGTGAAAAATCGGAGCTGCCTCTAACGCCTTGTACGCCTGTCACCACAATCATTCGCGCACACCAGCAGCCAAAAGACAGAGAGTGCCCTGCAAGTGCCCATTCGATCCCTCTCTCGTCAGGTGTCGGCCAAATTCCAGGTTCCACAAACAAAAATCCAATACCACTCGCGGATCACTTAGAAAATCTGGGGCCATTCGCGCAGCCAGCACAAAAATAGTGAGCAGGTGAAGACTTTCGAGCTGTCTGTGACAATTGTCTAAGTGCACCGTGAATGCGGCACTGCCAAGCAATACACGTGTGGTGTGCCAGAGTGCTGCCCCCCCCCAATACATGTGGCGTGCGTATGTATCGCATGTGTGTGGCACCCCGTACTCCCACCCACAACACATTTGCCGTGCGTGTCTTTTGCACCCCCCGCTTGCAACACGTGGCGTGTAGGGCAGCACACTTGCATGAAATGCTAGTATGGGTGCACAGACATGATCACATGGGGACCGGCCAGCCACATCTGAGCGCACACAGCATGCCAAGGCACCTCTCAGCTGATCGCCGGCCACACACTGACAGCTGGAAATGATGGCTCAGTGCACACGAGGTGTTACATAAAACACAGAGACCGCAGCCAGCACAGGTATATAAATAATTACTACAATAACTACATACAGAATTACATCATAAAGAACTAAAACGAGTGATCAAACAACACAAAAACAGAGAGTGGCACTTTGTTCTGTGTGCTGAACGAACAGGTGGGCGTGTCTGCAAACAGTAGCAGCTGTTGAGATCTCTGGACCCACAAGTCACAGCTGGAGAACATGTACTGTGTTTTGAAGGACATGACCTTACAAATCTACGCCGTGAAGTGTGTGCGGTGCCTGCTGTCCTCACATGGAAATACATAAAAAATATATCACCTTTGCCACCGGCTGGAGCAGCTGCTCAGTGCGTACACCAGCAGGCTGCACCATGTGAAAAGGACCATCTGATCATGTGTACACTCAGCTGGTGATCTGAATGTCACGTCACCCACGTGAGCTATGGTCCACATGACGTGCTGTCATCCTTCGGCATGCCGCTCGCTGGACATGAACGCCGCTTGCTGGACATGCCGGGCCAGCAGATGACATGATAAGCGTGCACTGCTTCATTCATGTCATTTCATGACTGTACATCTTTGACCATGGGCCATCTACAGAGGAACAGACGGTTCATACTTGTATTGTCCGCTCAATAAGAGGGTTTCAATAAATTGCTGTGTTTTTTAATGGTGTGTGGTTTTAATTTTTTTTCTCCACAGCAATGGTGCGATGTGGTGCAACACATTCCAGCTGCTCATACTGGGCCTCATGTATCAACGTTGCATACGGTGATATTTGAGCGTATATGGGGTGTACGCCAAAACGGCTGCGCCACTTGACATTTATCAATGTGGTCGTTGGCGTATGCTTCACTGAAAATATACACCAGGTCGAGAGGTGGCATAAATTATACACCAAAATGAACCAGCGCTGGAATCCACATAGAAATGAAGATGATCAACATGATAAACAGTGCCATTATACAAATCAATGCATATGTTACATAAATAACACCTTCCTGATCATACTACATAATAATCAATACAAATCCCACTTTTGCGGGATTGCTGGTCTATCGAGCATGATCCGTGGCCACAGCGCTGACAGCAAAGAAAGCGCTGCTCACCTTTTTCTCCAGACGTCGAGCCTGGAGCCAGAGCAGCGCTGATCTTAACTTTATGTGGTGTGATTGTTTTAGACAATCAAATTGATAATAACAACTGTACTCATAACTGAGTTTGTCACACGGAAACGGACACCTGCTGCAGTGAGGTGTGAGTGGAGAAGGCGCGGTGCCAGGACGCAGAGGCCCGATCTGTGACATACTGGCGAGTCACTATTATTAATTTCTTATGTGTCCGACCTCGTTCACTGATCGTTAAAATTAAATTCGTTAGTTCTAAATGCCATCATAATTATTTATAGGAATACGTTCTATTTTTGTTTCTCAAACAAATGATTGGGCCTGAAAACAGTTTTTCCTACTAAGGTTTGAACTTTGACAGTGTTTACACACAAGAGAAAAGCGAGAAAATGTTCATGCCTGATTGTGAAAGTGTATAAACTGGTTTTACAGGGGTTTTACAGCTTTAAAACGTCTATAATAATTGTAAAAAATAACGCTGACTACGTCGCAGTTTTGCGTATTTTGGGCTATTTTTAGGACGTAACTCCCACGATAAACGAGGGACCACTGTAACACTTTTTTGATTATACTACAAAACAATTGATACCATGGCCGCTTTTCGCACTCTATTGGCACGCGTCGTGATTGGTGGAGTTCTTTTTCTTTGCCGTCTTCCTGGCTTCCATGTCATAAAATGAGGGTGTGTCTGAAGCGGAGTCTGAATATTTATGGGCGTGTTTATTATAATTACGATCGTTTCCACCCGCCGCATTTATCAAGGTCACGTCAGGCGTACGCCAGAAATGGGCAGGTGCGCACTGCTTGATACATGTCACGGCAACTTTGTTGTATTCAAGTTTACGCCGTAAATTTACGCCACAAGTGTGCAACATTGATACATGAGGCCCACTGTGTATGTGCATGCCCACGAGCATGCACAAAACCATCGCCGCTGTATCGTGCACGCCTGTCAGCAGGTGGAATGTTTCGCGGTTCCCCATTCAATTTTTTGTTTGGCTTTTCTTCTGGTTTCTGCTTCTTTTGCCCAATGTCGTGTTATGTGTGAAGGGGCCCTTATCTGAGTATTCAGTTGATGATCATATAACTAGTTTAACTGACTGAGTTGTTTGAATACCTTGATGTACAAACATAAGTGCAGAAAATTTAGTGGGACAATGAAAATTCCAAATGTAAAATAACAATATAATAATAATATATTTATTTCAAACTTGTCTTATTATCATTTACTAGGAAAGCTACATCATAAAGATAGATAAATGAGTAAGGTTGTGTGTGTGTGTGTGTGTGTGTGTGTGCCTGTCTGTTGTTGTTGTTGGTGTGTGTGTGTGTGTGTGTGTGTGTGCGCGCATTGGGTAGAATAATTGGATTGAGTCGGTGGGCTTGAAGGCCTGTATAGAAGTTACTCTGGGCAATATCTTGACTGTCTACTGTATTGAATGTTGTCTAAAACACAGAGTACAGGTGCTTTTTTACTTTGCTAGTATTTATACTCCATATAATCAGAGTGGAAAGTATGGTGCAGGGTCCAAAGTTTTTCACTTGGGCATTAATGTACAGTAGTCATGGGATGTTATGAAACAAACCAATCAGAGTGCGAACTCCCATTCCCTTTAAGAGACAGGTGGCCTTTAAGGGAAGAAATTGATGTTGCTATGTTGGAAAATATTGCTATGTAGGGACTTCAGTGTTTATAGCATGCTATGTGGAGGCATAACACATTGCTATGTGGGGACTTCAATGTTTATAGCATGCTATGTGGAGGCTTAACAGACTGTGATTGAAGAAAAAAGCATGCTTTCTTTTAATAATGCAATTGGGAATCAGTACTAAATGTAACCTAGTATTGAGAAATGTAGGGGGATAAGTGAGTGGGATGTATTATGTGCAAGACATTAGTCTTATCTGTTGTGTGGGCCGCTGAAGAGGAGGTATTGCTGGCCCACCACCACCAGAGGGCGCTCTGTCTGGAGTGCGGGCTCCAGGCACCAGAGGGCGCTGTCGCCTCACAGGAGCAGCCAGGGTGACAGCTGTCACCCATCACCTGAGACGAGACAGCTGATATCAATCAACAGGGAGGTATATCAGCAGGACGGCATCTCCACCTCATTGCCGAGATATCGCTCTACCAAGGAGGTAACGTATCCAGCCAAACAGATCATCTTTTGACCATTAAATACTTTTTGCCTTTACACAGAAAGAGAAAAGACAGCAGGAGACTGTATTTTGGATAAGTACTCACATTCCTGCACTCACCTGTATTTTCCTGACAAGAGGTGGAGGTGGTGTTTCCACCCTGTGTGTTGCTGGGTGCAGCCGCACCCACACCTGACTGTTTCTGTTCCTTGCCAGCAGTACCGGATCCGACGAGCGGAGGCAGTGGCCACCTGGGGTTCGGGACTTGGCGGCTCCAGTATCCCTGGGGTTCGGTGGCAGAGGAAATCGGGTGGTTCCGGTTCGACTCGGACAGACGTCTCCTATCGTCGAGCCTGCCCACACGACACCTTTGGAATTCGGTTACTGCTGTATTTGTAATCTGTTGTGTTTGTTGTGTGAGTTCACAACAGTAAAACTTTGTGATTTGACTTTCTCCATTGTCCGTTCATTTGCGCCCCCTGTTGTGGGTCCGTGTTCCTACACTTTCCCAACACTTATCAGTACATCAGTCTGTAGAGACTGTTTTCTTGTGTCACTGCCTATTACCACAAAGAAGTAAGAAGAATTGGGAAAGCGAGTGGTAGGAGGTGCAAACTGGGAAATATACATGCATCTCTCTCTCTCTCTATCTATCTATCTATCTATCTATCTATCTATCTATCTATCTATCTATCTATCTATCTATCTATCTATCTATCTATCTATCTATCTATCTATCTATCTATCTATCTATCTATCTATCTATATATATATATATATATAAACACACACACACACGTCTGAGCGCCCTGGGCGTGCCACACATTATTCTGCTTGAAGCGGGGGTGGGTGTTTGCACAAAAATATTATATTTGTCACAGCGCCCATTTCAATAAAATATGTGATTTCCTCACAAATAAAGAATAAATTACCTGTGTCTGTTATTTTTTTCTGTCCTTTTATCATTTATTAAATGTGTTCCTTGTCAGATGATGTCTGGCACAGTAAAAAAAAAAAAAAAGGTGACAATAATTTTCTTCACTAAAACATTTTGTACAGCGTTTTCTGGCTCTCATGGAAGCCTAAAGATCTTCCTAAATATTTAAATCCAGGCAACTCTGCAGTTAAACAGAAGCACCATACAGTAGAGATAAAAAATAAATAAATTAAAAAAATTATTACATGTCACTGTCCACCTATTTGGTGAAAAGAAACAGTCATGGGGAATGAGATTTGGTTCCGATTTTCTTCCTCATCTACTGGATGGAAACATGAATAGCGATGTACATATTTATGAAACTCTGAGCAGTTTTGTGCTGAGAATGTCTCAATATTGCGTAAGTGATAAACACGATGAATGCGTGTAATTGGCGATCGACAAATGCTGAATCACGCTTCACAAACAGAATTTTGAGTTTTGCAAATGCTTTTGTGTTTGCGGATCACAAAACAGGTGTACAACTCGAGGAATATTTGTAAATCGTCCTCTGCATTTGCAGGTATGACAGTGTTGCTTTGTATGAATTGCGAGCTGTTTGTTTGTGGATTTGTGCAGTTTTGCGCTGAGAATGTCTCAATATTGTGTAACTGTGCAAAGTGCTGAATGCGTGTAACTGGTGATCCACAAATGCTGAATCACACTTCACTAACAGAATTTTCAGTTTTGCGAATGCCTTCTTTTTACAAATGAAAAAAACCTATATATTTACAAATACATATTTATTTGTAAAAACCAATACACGTTACAAATCAGAAATGTGTGTTTGTGGATCACAAAGTGCGTGTACAAATCAAGGGATATTTGTAAATCGCCCTCTGTGCATTTAAAGAGACAAATTTAACGCCATAATTGGATGTGTTCTTCCATGTGACAAATGCATACAGCGATTTGTATCTGTGTGGGGACTTACCACCAGGGGCGCAAGGACTAGCAATATCAATCACCGCTACCGTTTTAAGCCTGGCTGGGCCCTCGAAGGACATCTTTGATGCCGTGTTTGTTTTTTCTGTGTTTCAGAGACCAGGAACATGGATGGATCTCCTTGTGTCTTTTAATTTTAAATAAACACAAGAATGAAAATGGTAATAATAAGAAAATGTTGACAGTCCCTTGCAGCCAGCTGCACAACAAGCTCAGTGTAATTCACAAAGAACAGAGGACGTCTCATTTTGGCAAAAAACAGTTTTGGTCTGTTGGAGTTTGTCTGCATTACAATGTTTGGAAAGAGGTGTCATTTCATTTAAAACAGCAATTCACTTTGAAGGTATTGATTTCGGAAGAACTCCTGGCTGGGCGCTTTTCAGTCTGGGGCCCCATGCCCCTCTCTGGAGGAATTTCACACAGTTTTTTTTGTTTGTTTGTTTTTTTACACATTTGTGGATCTGGTTACACATATGTGGATCGAAATAGATATTCCCAAATACTTTTGCTACAACAATGGCCCCATATCTCACATGTGTTTGTGTGTGTGTGTGTGTGTGTGTGTGTGTGTGTGTGTGTGTGTGTGTGTGTGTGTGTTTGTGAACATCGGTTTTGACACTGATGATTGTACAGGTTTAAAACACTCAAAAAAATCCTTGATTCATGATATTTTCATCCAGATTTTATTGTTCAGTAGGTAGATTTAAATATGAAATAGTCTTATATCCAGTTGGATTATTATTAAATAGGTCATTTTTATCAACACCCCCCCCCCCACACACACACACACACACATGCACACTTTCTCAATGACCGAGGTTTGTATTCCAAAATCAAATAATTCCCTGATATGCAAAGTGAAAATTGCTACATTACACACGCCAGCACATTTTGTAGTGCAGCAAAGAATCAATCTCATCATGTTCATGATGCCCCATTTTTGCGAAGTTCAAGGGACTGGACAATTTATTTTTATCCATTAAAATATTTATTTAATTGTTTTATATGCTGTTAAACAACTTGGAAATAGTAGTTTACTTCTCTGATTTAGTACAACCCCAGTTCCAGTGAAGTTGGGACATTGTGTAAAATGTAAATAAAAACAGAATACAATGATTTGCAAATCCTCTTCAACCTATATTCAATTAAATACACCACAAAGACAAGATATTTAATGTTCAAACTGATAAACTTTATTGTTTTTTGTGCAAATATTTGCTCATTTTGAAATGGATGTCTGCAACACATTTCAAAAAAGCTTCTTTGTTGTTTCAAATTCAGCAGTTGCTTGTGGTTTTCATTTTATTTTTATTAAAATAATTCATTGTATCCACACAAAAGATTAATTCTGGCTTATATAAGGTGCCTGAGCCTAGTGAAGGTGACCCCCCACCCAGATAAAAAAAAAAAAAAAAAAATCCAAGCAAACAGGCTGACTTTGCCCTGCAATTTCCGACGGTACATGAATGCAGCAATTGGCAACAGCAATTTCAATTTCAATTTAGTTTCATTAATATAGTGCCAAATCACAACAAAGTTGCCTCATAGCACTTTACACAAGTAAGGTCTAACCTTACCAACCCCCAGAGCAAGCACAGGCAATAGTGGTGAGGAAAAACTTCCTCTGAGGAAGAAACCTCAAGCAGACCAGACTCAAAGGGGTGACCCTCTGCTTGGGCCATGCTACAGACACAAATTACAAAACAGTCCACAAAATGAATATACAGGAAATGTTGCCGGTGTACAAGACATCAGGTTTTCCAAAGCAGACACCACACTCATCTCTGGATGGAGTCGTACAGAGAGAAGAAAAAAGGCATCAGAAAGACAGCAAATACAGTATAATTTGTCAGCATTAAGTAAACAAGAAAAACAAAAGAAATACTAAGGTGGTCGCCGGCCACTAGCCTTAAGCTTCACTAAAAGACTCAGAATTTAGATAAAGTTGAGGCTGTGGCCCGCTCTGTTTCCTAAAAAAATTAATTAAAAGAGTAAAAAGCATAGGAACATACTATGCCAGTATACTAGCCATAGGAAAGGGAAAATAAGTGCGTCTTAAGTCTGGACATGAAAGTCTCTACAGAATCTGACTCTTTTTTTGACGCAGGGAGATCATTCCACAGAACAGGGGCATGATAAGAGAAAGCTCTGTGACCTGCAGACTTTTTATTCACCTCAGGGACACAAAGTAGTTCTGCATCCTGAGAATGCAGAGCCCGGGCCGGTACATAGGGTTTAATTAGGTCTGCTAAGTAAGGAGGTGCCTGTCCATGAATAATTTAATAGATTAGTAGCAGAACCTTAAAATCTGATCTCACAGGGGACAGGAAGGCAGTGAAGGGATGCTAAAATGGGTGTAATGTGGTCAAACTTTCTGCTTCGTGTCAAAAGTCTGGCAGCAGCAGCAGCGCTCACAAACCGGCTTCTGCACTGTATGAAAACATTCAGCTGGTCGAACAAGGTCGAGCTAAACGCTGACGTTACAAAAAATAAGTAAACGAGAAACCGTCAAGAACAACAGTAAAACAAAATACGGATGAATTGAGGTTTTTGGCGACATTTGTTCAAATTTTTCTACAGTTTAAAAATCCAGACGAAGCACCAGTTGCAGGAACTAAGCTGCGTGAAGGTTAAACGATGCCTGGACGATGTTTGGGCTTTGTTGCCCTTCATTAAGTGTCGTGTGACCTGGCCTTTGGTTGATGACAGCTAGCCATCCAACATTATCTGGCTAATCACGTTTCACCATTTTCTGGCTAAACTTGTAGACTGGTTGTCTTACAGTAGTCAACGGTTTTCACTTGCAGCTGACGGCTCCAATGTGCGGCAGCTTTCTTTACTTCCAGGTTGGTTGTTGTCATGAACTATCCAGCCTTTGTTTCGTTAAATGGCTTTATTAACATTTACGGACACATATAAACTGCTCTTAGTCTAGCAGTTTCACTTTTCAGTCTCTTATTCTACACTTCAGTCAAGTCTTTATGTGCACACAATGCTGCTGAGCACAACAGTGACACCCAGTGGTTAATGTGAAAACTGTCACAAACACATCATGACAGTCGTCTGCTGCAGCCATGGCCAAAAGCGGAGGAAGCTCTCCTTTTGAAGGTATACAAGCGATGTAGGGGTGCTTGAGTGTTCCATCAAGTGGTGGTACACGATAGCCACCATTTTTTAGGTAAGACACTTAACTTTTGTCGACTAAAATAAGATTAGCCTCCTCTGTACCAGGCTAAAAACTTTAATCGGGTAACGCGATACTGTAGCTAAGTGCTTTGTGCAACAACTAACATCAGAAAAATTCTCAAGTAACTGAGTTTATTCGACTAAACAAGATTAGACTGCTTTATAAAACCAGGCCCTGGCTGTAAAAGTGATGATTTAAGCCCCGTTTACACATAGACGGTAAGAGCTCCCGGAAGCGTCCCGGAAGAGTTTTTGGCCGTCTTAAGGATCAAACGCCGTTGTTAACGCCGGCGCAAGGGGGCACGGCTTAGTTCCGGCTTCACCAGGAGTCGTCGAAAAAATTATTCAACATGTCGAATAATTCCGGGAGCGCTCCCGGAGAATTCGCGTGATGACGGAGACAACACAAACAACGGCGTTTGATACTTTTTAATCGCCGTTTCATCCTGCCCCTTCCTGTAGTGCTGCAGTTTACACCGCCGTAATTGCCAGTCGGCATTGTATCCCTAAACAACGGCATGTAAAACGGCGATAGAGCCCACATCGGCGTCCTCAACAGCGTTTTAACTGGTGACAGAGGCAGACAAAACGGCGGCGCTAGAGGACATTACGCTGTTCTAAACGCCACCTCCCGGTTAAAACGGCGTTCCAAACGGCAGATAGGCGGCGGTCAGTATAAAAACGCTAGCGCGCTGCATGCAGGCCTCTCACTCGCGGTCAGCTCCAGATATTTTTGCAGAGAAGCTCCAGTATGCCTCCTAAAAGAAAGTTGGCAGCGGCAAGGACTTAAAGAAGAAGGAAACCAAGAGGTCTGGTTCAGAAGCAGAGGGGAGGCCTGTGGTGGAGACGGAGCAACACGTTGAGGAGGGGGAACGGAAGGAGAAGAAAAGGCTGAGGATGATCTCCCTCCCCCTGCAGTGACAGAGGCATGTATTCCTGCTGCTTCAGCCTATTATACTCTGGGGGTGGTGCCTATATGCAAATGATCCTGGAGTAACGCAGGATTTGCCTGGATAAAAACCTGCGTTTTAACCAGCGGTACACAGGGCATTATCGGTGGCAGCAGAACACCGCCGTTCTCATGCGCGTCTTAACCTGCGATTGTAAAGGATAGAACTGGGTATTAACCCCCGTTGCCTGACGTGTGCCGGATGCTACGGCGTCAAACCGCCGCTTTATTCGGCGGATTTAGCAGCATTTTATCTGCCTATTTGCGGATAGTACGGTGGTCAAAACGCTGGTGAAATGCTCCACCTCTTTCCACCGCGAAAACAGCCGGAACTACCGCAAACTTCAGTCTACGTACTACCCGCCGACAAAACCGTCTATGTGTAAATGGGGCTTTACTCTTGTTACAGTAATAAGTGTGATTATTTGTGCAATCCATCATTTTGGCTTTCAGATTTTTATTCCATTTAAGTCATGATGTGGAGATTAGTTTTCACTGTGCGCTTAAAAGGCATAATTTCAGAAAGCCTTATATTTGATGTCACTCCAGCATTCAGACATCAGCTCAAGGGGTTCACTTTTTTTTTGCCATTGTAGTTTGCTAAATTTTATCCATCTTTGTTGATGTCTAATATGAGGACAAAAGCAGAATTAATGCATTTTTTTCTGAAGGAAAATAGGATTAGAATTTATTTCAGAAAAATTTTGGTTCTTTTGACATCAGAAAATGTTGCAAATGAGTTTCAACATTTTGTGCCTTAGTAATGTATTTAAGTTGCTGTATGACTGCATAGTCCAGACTGGTTAGTCAGCCCGGCAGATGTTTCTCATAGGTCTGGCTGTCAAAAAAGACCAATATTAGTCCATACTGAGCTTAAATTTGTTTGCTATCTTCTTCATGTTTGTGTGTACGCCGGCGTGCATGTGCTTTTTTAGTGCACAGCTTTCTTCCCTCCCTGATGGTACTGGGTGTTTGGCGGGATAAATATAGCTGCGTTGGTGTAAAGCTGTTTTCTTCTCAGCTTTTGTAGCTTTAATCAAAAGCAATCTGGAGGAGGGGGAAATGGGATGAAAAACAGGAGCAAGCGAGCGAGTGAGAGAGACAGAAGGATGAAGGGGAGGAGGGAGAGAGGGAGCGAGATGCAACCAAGAGAAGAGGGGGGAAATGGAAAGGGGGGGGGACATGGCTGATGCCAGAGTGTTTTATTTTAGCTCTCTTTAAAGAGTCATTGGGGAGTGTTCAGGAGTAATGAGAACCCCGGTGGGGAGAGGAGAGGGACTGACTCGAACCTTCCCATCTTCTCTTCCTGCATCCTTTCGCTTTGTCACCTAACCTCACTTCCTCTGTCATCCTCGCTTCCTCATTCTGCCTCTGACGTCAGTGGTGGACTGATAGTGGCTGCATTCACACTGCAGGTGTTCGCAGAAGTCCCACATGAATGTGAGCTGACAGCACTGTTGTGTGTCCAGAATACATTTTAATCACATTTGAAGAGGGCAAGTTCTGACTGCGACGATGCGTCTTCACAATTGCCGGTCTTACGTTTCATTTATCCTCCACTTATGATGCACTAAATATTTAAATGAATTTCCAGTAGTGTACCTGTCACTGCTCACATACTTCTATAAGTCATTTATGTTTGCTCAGATGTTAAGAAAAACACCACTAGAGGGCACTGCAGACCTTGTTGAAATTTTTTGACAGCATCAAAAAAGGTGACCATCAAAGAAGTCGTAATAATGTTACTACAATAAAAGAAACAAAAGCATAGGCAGCGGTGTTGGAGAAATAATGGGACTATCCTACAGAGGACTATTCCTTCCCATTTAATCCTGAACAGCAAATCGGGGCATGTATCTTCTTGGTTTTTGTCAATCTTGAACAAAGTACATAATAGTTATGGCTTGCATTTGCACAAGATTGGAAATCGGAATCCAATTTCTGAACTATTAAAAAATTTCATCCCGATTCTCGAAATCATTGATAGTACGTAGTAACTTCTGGGTGTTTGTAATATTAGAGGCTTCAGTTATGTTCAAACTTTTTTTTTAAACGGGATGTTCGTAGTGACTAATGCTGCATTTACACATAACGACGGCAAGTCACGGATGCCACGAAGTATACATTCTTTGCCGCTGATCATGGATGTGATGATTTGAGGCAGAGGCATCAGGTGTCCTCAGGAACTGCTGAAATCTGTTACCACATGTTACAATTAATGGTACGTGTTGTTGGAGAATTATCAGGAACCATTACGCATGGTTAAGAATAGTGTTCCGCACTATTGCGCGTAACATTGCATCATTACATTCTGTCATATTGTGAATGAAGCAAATTGTCTCCACACACACACCCATATTCATCCATCAGCTGCTGAACAATTCAGATCACTCCAGTTTTCTCCTCAAAATCCACAGCAGTAGAACTTTGTGATTGCATGCTAAGTTGGGCTCTGTGCCATGGAGTGACACAGAGAGGAGGAGGCGACTGAGACAGCCAGATGTGTGGCTCCACACGGCTCTCGTCTTGTGTGTTTTCCTAAACATCAGGCACATGCAACAGGTGGAACACCTGTAGGAGCGCGCTGAGGACCACTGGAACGAAACTTTTAGCCAACTTGGCGTCATTGTCCTTCTTCAGCATACTGCAGCAATGAAACTGAATGCAGTGCAGCAGAGTTTAATTGTGTGCATGTCAGAGAAGAACACTGTCACACTCTATTAAGGATCACCACTAATCAAGACAGATGAACACGCTCAGTTGCGACCTCCACGACATCAGGCGGAATGAGGGTGGTGCGTGACATTCGTGGAAGTTTTTTGGACAGCCAAAAACATGCTCCACGAAAATCATGAATATCACACACCAACACGCACTATTAAGAAACCTATTCAGATGTGTTAAATCACATTAAGAATGTTAGGAATTTGCCAACAATGACACAAATATGACATTCGTAACGTATCCTGTCTGTGTAAATGCAGCATATGGCTTGAAACTTGTTTGATCATGCTTCATTGGGGTAAAGATTTGAAGTCAAACAGTGTTTGTCGCAGTTTGGACAGGTTGTCAGGTCTGCAATGTATAAGCCAGCCTGTTCACACCGCACGCCATGCGACTCCACAAATTCACATCCCTCGCCTGGCGATGGACGCACCACCATCGCCCGGTGTGTCGGTCTGCTTGAGCCGCATTCACACTGGACGCCACGCGATGCCACAAATTCATCATTTGCTGCAGGAGCTGCATCTGGATGATGGACAATTTCAGTGGTACTTCTGCCTCTCCAGGACCCAGTATGAGGACCTCTTGTCCTGTTCACACACGTACATGTGAACAAAGAAAAAAACCTGGCTGCTGCTGCAGTTCCTCGCTCTCTCTCCCCTCAAACGCTGTCATCATTGTGTTGTAAACCAGTCACCATTTGTTTTATTATACATCTGTGTAGTTAATAAAATTATCTTCATGGACGAATCGCTCGTGTGCACATAAAAAAAAAAACTAGCTGCTGCTGCTGTGCTGCTGCTCGCTCTCCCCTCAAACTCTGTCATAATTGTGAAATAAAGGACAAAAATTTCAAAATTCAAATCAAATCAAAATCAAATCAACTCAAGTCGTCTCAAGGCGCTTCACACAACATAATAAAAACAGAAAACGCTGAATTAAAAATTTAAAAACACAATAAAAAGACAAAATCATAAAAGAATACAAAAATAAAAACACATCATAACACTAAAGATAAAACAAGGAAATCAAATGAGTCTTTAAATGTGATTTAAAAATCTCCACAGTATCCAACTGCCGTACGTGTGCTGGGAGATCATTCCACAGAGCTGGGGCACGGTTTGAGAAAGCTCTGTGACCGGCAGACTTTTTATTCACCCTGGGAACACATAAAAGTCCTGCACCCTGAGAACGCAGGGCCCGAACTGGTACATAGGGGCTTACCAGGTCAGCCAGATAGGGAGGTGCAAGTCCATGAACAATCTTATAAACTAATAACAGTACCTTAAAATCTGATCTTGCAGCGACTGGGAGCCAGTGCAGGGATGCCAAAACGGGCATAACGTGGTCGAACTTTCTGTTTTGTGTCAAAAGTCTGGCAGCAGCATTTTGAACCACTTGAAGACCCCTAATCCTGGACCGCGGTAAACCAAAAAATAGAGCATTACAATAGTCCAATCTAGAAGAGACAAATGTATGAATCAAAGTCTCAGCATCAGCCAAAGACAGGATGGGACGAATCTTTGCTATATTTCACAAATGGAAGAAAGCAGTCCTCATAATGTCTCTAATGTGGAGGTCAAAAGACTACATAGGATCAAAAATTACCCCAAGATTCCTCACTTTATCCGTATGATGTATAACATACGAACATAAGCTAAGCACTAGCTGATCAAATTGATGCTGATACCTCGCTGGACCAAGAACCATCACTTCAGTCTTATCAGAATTTAAAAGTAGGAAGTTACTACACATCCAACTTTCACTGATGCAAGACAATCTTCCAAAGATTTTATATGAATGAGATTATCAGCAGTTATCGGCATGTACAATTGGGTGTCATCAGCATAGCAATGAAATGCAATCCCAAAACACCGCAGTATATTCTCAAGGGGTGCTACATAAAGGGAAAAAAGCAGGGGGCCTAAAACGGATCCCTGCGCAACCCCAAACTTCATATCCCTAAGATCAGAAGAAGTGCCATTGCACAACACACAGTAAGAATGACTAGACAGGTATGACGTCAACCATGCAAGGGCAGTTCCCGTAATCCCAAACTATTTCTCCAGTCTGTCGAGTAAAATATGATGATCCACAGTATCAAATGCAGCACTAAACAAGACAACAGCACCAAGACTGTAGTGGTATCCATTGCTCGCAAAAGGTCATTCACAACAAAAGGGACATAAGTCCATCGCACAGGCTGGCTGCCAGAGACAGGACATGTACACATCAAATATAAACTCCAGACATTTTCACATCACTACGTATCCAGTCCCTGATTTGTCATCGCGGAGCGACAAGATGAAAAAGTTAAGATTTTTCAACTTGGGGAGGAGGGTAACGCGACGCGATATCACGCCACAAATGCAGCAATCGCTCAAAATTGCTTCATTCGCATTGCTTTATTCATGTCCATCACGTCGCATTGTGTGGCTTGAACTTTTGTGGTGCCACAACGCGTCCTTCCATAGGGATCACATGGCAACCTGTCGCCGCTGTTCCTCGTGTGACGTCCAGTGTGAATGCGGTATTAAGAGACCCGTTAATATGTTATTTACATATTTACAGAGAGAGAGAGAGAGAGAGAGAGAGAGAGTATTCACAGAGCTGCATTCTTTCCATGTTTTTTATGTTACAGTGTTATTTCAAAATGGCTGAAATTCATTTTTTCCACCAAACATCTACACACACACTAACCCATAATGAGAATGTGAAAAAGTTTTTTTTTTTTTGTTTGGTTTTTTTTTTAGATATTTGCAAATTTATTAAAAAAAAAAAAAGAAATCAAGGTATTCTCAGCCTTTGTCATGAAACTCAAAATTGAGCTCAGGTGCATCCTGTTTCCACTGATCATCATTGAGGTGTTTCTACAGCTTAATTGAAGTCCACCTGGGATAAATTCCCTTGACTGGTCATGATTTGGAAAGGCACACACCTGTCTACATATAAGGTCCTACAGTTGACAGTGCATGTCAGATCACAAAAGAAGCATGAAATCAAAGGAATTGTCTGTAGACCTCCAAGACAGAATTGCCTGTCAACCAAATCTAGGGAAGGGTATAGAAAGAAAAAAAAAAAAAAAATATATATATATATATATATACGAGGTCTATTAGAAAAGTATCCGACCTTATTATTTTTTTCAAAAACCATATGGATTTGAATCACGTGTGATTACATCAGACATGCTTGAACCCTCGTGGGCATGCAAGAGTTTTTTCACTCGTGTCGGTTACGTCATTCGCCTGTGGGCAGTCTTTGAGTGAGGAGTCGCCCACCCTCTCGTCGTTTTTTTCATTGTTTAGGAATGGCTCAGAGACTGCTGCTTTGTTTGATCAAAATTTTTCAAAAACTGTAAGGCACAACTGAGTGGACACCATTCAATAAATTCAGCCGGTTAAAAATTTTAACGGCTGATGAAAGATTTTGGTCTGTAAGTGTCGCTTTAAGGACGGCCCACGGCGCCTGACGGCGATCTGCGCTCCAAGGCGGCGTCGTCTCGCTGTTTCAAGCTGAAAACTTCCACATTTAAGGCTCTGTTCACCCAGGTCGTTGTCAGAGAACAGAGAAGTTTCAGAAGAGGTCGGCATGAGGAGTTTATGCGGACATTCCACTGTTAAAGGAGATTTTGTAATGAAAGAACGTGCGGGCAGATTCGCATGTCGGGCCGGATCCGACCGCGGGGGGGTCGCGACAGGAAAACACCTCCGTTGGAAACCTTAACGGACAAGTTGGAACATGCCCAGCTGTTAAACAATTTCTCAGTTACTCACTTGTTGAAAGCCATCAAAAGCCGCCTAAATTTTACAAATGGTTTTCAACACAGAGGTGTTTTTCCTGTCGCGGCACAGACGGATTTGCGTCGTCGTCACGGAACCGACTCGGCGAATTTGCCCGCACGTTTTTTCATTACAAAATCTCCTTTAACAGTGGAATGTCCGCATAAACTCCTCATGCCGACTTCTTCTGAAACTTCTCTGTTCTCTGACGACGACCTGGGTGAACAGAGCCTGAAATGTGGAAGTTTTCAGCTTGAAACAGCCAAACGGACGCCACCTCCGACCGCGCCGCGCCGATCCGCTTTGTGAGCTGTCCTTAAAGCGAAAGAAACTCCACAATCTCTCATCAGCCGTTAAACTTTTCACCGAGAACCAGCTGAATTTCTCGAATAGTGTCCACTCGGATATCCCTCACAGGTCCTGAAAAATTTTTGATAAAGCAACGCGCGCCGTCTCCAGCAGCATCTCAGACAAAGGATTTCAGCCGAGAGAGCTGGACCAGTGCTCACTCAAAGCCTGCCCACACGCGAATGACGTCACCGACGCGTGAAAAAACTCAGGCATGCACACGAGGGTTCAAGCATGTCTGGTGTAATCGCACGTGATTCAAATCCATATAGTTTTTTTTTTTTATAAAACTGCCGGTTAGTTTTCTAATAGACCTCATATATAATATATATATATATATATATATATATACGAGGGCTGTCCGTAAAATATAGGTCCTTTTTATTTTTTTCAAAAACTATATGGATTTCATTCATATGTTTTTACGTCAGACATGCTTGCACCCTCGTGCGCATGCGTGAGTTTTTCCATGCCTCTCGGTGACGTCATTCGCCTGTGAGCACTCCTTGTGGGAGGAGTCGTCCAGCCCCTCGTCGGAATTCCTTTGTCTGAGAAGTTGCTGAGAGACTGGCGCTTTGTTTGATCAAAATTTTTTCTAAACCTGTGAGACACATCGTAACAGATTTTGAGATTTTGAGGTGATTCTGTCGCTTTAAGGACTTCCCACGGTGCGAGACGTCGCTCAGCGCTCCCAGGCAGCGTCATCAGCCTGTTTCAAGCTTAAAACCTCCACATTTCAGGCTCTATTGATCCAGGACGTCGTGAGAGAACAGAGAAGTTTCAGAAGAAGTCGGTTTCAGCATTTTATCCGGATATTCCACTGTTAAAGGAGATTTTTTTAATGAAAGACGTGCGGACGGGTCCGCGCGTCGGAACGCAGCCGACGCGGCGCGGCGGCACAGGAAAAACACCTCCGTGTTGATAACCATTTGTAAAATCCAGGCGGCTTTTGATGGCTTTCAGGGGAGTGAGTATATGAGAAATTGTTTATCAGCTGGAGATGTTCCAACTTGTCCTCAAGGCTTCCAACAGAGGTGTTTTTCCTGTGGCGGAGCGTCGCGGCGGCTGCGAGCCGACGCTGCAATCCGCCCGCACGTCTTTCATTAAAAAAATCTCCTTTAACAGTGGAATATCCGGATAAAATGCTGAAACCGACTTCTTCTGAAACTTCTCTGTTCTCTCACAACGTCCTGGATCAATAAAGCCTGAAATGTGGAGGTTTTAAGCTTGAAACAGGCTGACGACGGCGCCTGAGAGCGCTGCGCGATGTCTCGCACCGTGAAAAGTCCTTAAAGCGACAGAATCACCTCAAAATCTCTCATCAGCTGTTAAAATTTTCACTGAAGACCAGCTTAATTTTTCGAACCATGTCCACTTTGATGTGTCTCACAGGTTTAGAAAAAATTTTGATCAAACAAAGCGCCAGTCTCTCAGCAACTTCTCAGACAAAGGAATTCCGACGAGGGGCTGGACGACTCCTCCCACAAGGAGTGCTCACAGGCGAATGACGTCACCGACAGGCGTGGAAAAACTCACGCATGCGCACGAGGGTTCAAGCATGTCTGACGTAAAAACATATGAATGAAATCCATATAGTTTTTGAAAAAAATAAAAAGGACCTATACTTTACGGACAGCCCTCGTATATGAACTCCTGTCAAAATATTCCACCATTGTTCATGATCTTCTTCATTTCCTTTTGCATGCAGATGTGTCTTGCTGGATCTTTGTCTGCGCTGCCACACAATTTCTGGTGGTTCTGTTCTATTTGTCCATATTTGCAAGTTTTTGGAAAATGGAAATAAATACAGACAAAATTGATGCAGAGTGCAGACACACGATCAAGAAGAAAAGTCTTGCATAGGTCTTGATGGCCACTGACACCAGTGCTTATTGATGGTTCTATAGTGTGAAATTAATTAGTCTACAACTCCCTCTGAACAGGGCACCAGTCCATTGCAGGCTACTTCCCCAGCCAAGCATGGTACCCATTTACAGCTGTTTATACTAAGACAATGAATATGAAGTGTCTTGTCGAAAGACAAAGAGAAGTAGTGTGACCATGAATCAAACTCAGACCAACAAATTGATAGTTCAGACAGAAGGCTCCACCCATATCCATATTTAATACGGAGCAGAAATGAGCCTTTACTTGATGTCTGCCTGTTTTCAGCACTGGTGTTTGATATTTGCACAAACAAGCTGCTATGAAATCAACATCAATTACCTAAAAAAGACAAAGTATTGATTCATTTTCTACACCTGGTTTTTACCCAAGGACAAAATATGGCCATTGGGTCTTACAAAAGCCTTGTATCTGTCTGTCTGTCTCTGCTTAGCATATGTCCAGTCCTGTTACTTCCAGGGTCTTCAAATTCACACAGACACAGACCTTGGACAAGTTCAAAGATGGATAACCTTGACCTACTTTAAGAGGTCAAAATGTCACATTGTCTTTCTTATTGCTATGTTTATATGGCTGAGCATATTTTGGCATTGGGTTACATTTTGTAATTAAATTCAATGGGGGTTGGAACACATTCAAGTGGGCAAGAGGTGGGGTACACCCTATTCAAGCTGCCACTCTGTCATGGGGCCTGCGATTGACAGACAAAACTCATTCAAAGCCACACTTATGGTCAAATTAAAGGTTCCAATTCATTTAACCTGCACATCTTGGAAGTACTCGGGACCGCTCGGCCGCTTGTACTTGCGATCTCGTTCTTTCGGTCATGAGCCAAGTCTCATGACCATAGGTGAGGGTTGGAACATAGATCGATCGGTAAATCGAGAGCTTTCCCCCCTGCTCAGCGGCCGAGATTAGTTTCCTCCGCAGGGTGGCTGGGTGCTCCCTTAGAGATACGGTGAGGAGCTCGGTCACTCTGGAGGAGCTCGGAGTTGAGCCGCTGGTCCTCCATGTCGAAAGGAGCCAACTGAGGTGGCTCGGGAATCTTTTCCGGATGCCCCGTGGACGCCTTGCTGGAGAGGTGTTCTGGGCACATCACATTGGGAGGAGGCCCCAGGGACCCAGAGGTCTGGGTGATTTTGCTTGAGCTGCTGCCCCTGCAACCCGACTCCAGATAAAGTGGAAGAAAATGGATGGATGGATGGATCTTTGGAAGTGGGAGGAGGCCAGAACAACTGAAGGGAACTCACACAAACATGGAGAGAACACATAAATACCATGCAGAAATGACCAACTCAGAAGCTAACCTGGGACCTTCTCACTGCAAAGCAACAGTGCTAAAAACTGAACCACTGTTCTGGCCACAACATGAAGTATGCAAAAGAAAAGATAAATATCACGCAATGTCAAAGTTAGCCATCTTTGAACTTGTCCAAGGTCTGTGTCCCAAGAAAGTTCCTTGTGAATTTGAAGAGTGGTAATAGGACTGGATGTAAGCTGAGCACAGACAGACAGACACAAAGTCTTTGCAATTCCAGATTGCCATATTTGATGGCCTCAGGTAAAAATGGATTACATTTCTATAGCACTGTACAGTCATGTCTTTCATTTACACACACACACACACACACACACACACACACACACACACACACACACACACACACACACACACACACACACACACACACACACACACACACACACACACACACACACACACACACAAGGAGTTACAGTATATGCTTCTGTGAATGTGACTGGAGAAACTTTCAATGGTGTCTCAGGTCTTCTGACCAGAGGCAGTTGTTTCGCACTTCAAATGGAAATCTCAAGGAGACATGAATCATGGATCTTAATTTTTGAAATTTGTTTCTTACAATTGTATCCATGTTCTGGTAGCAGTGCTCAAATTTGATAATCATCAGTGCTGCCAGATACAGCTGATGCTTTCCAGAAAAGCTGTTCAAAAACTGCCAAAATACACACAAAACTACAAAAAATAAAATAAAGTAAGTTCTTTCACCTTCTCCTTTTTCTCTTCTTGGAGTCACAACAGCAGATCTGATATGGATCTGCATTTTGATTTGACACAAGGTTTATGCCAAATGTCCTTCCTGACGCAACTTCACATTGCATTTAAAATGGTCATGGGTGGTCTTGAACCAGAAACCTTCTGCTTTGAAAGCAAGTGCAAAGGCTTGTAGTGACTCAAGGAAATGTAGCACAAATCAAAATGCACTTTCTTATTTTAAAGTTTAATTTTAACTGAATTGCATGAGTAAAAATTTAGGAGCTGAACAGTCTTTGTTGTGTGAAGATAGCCAGTGTACATTATAGTTGGTGTACATATGTGTGTCTGCACAAGGAGATGCTGATGGGAGATATTGCTGGCAGCAGTTTGTGTATGCTTTTATTATCCAATTGGCTTTATGTTCTCCATTAGAAGGCCAAAAGCAGCCCACTGCGAAAGCCAAGCTGCTCCTAGCATGGTTGCCATGATGTTGATCTTAAAATGCTTCCGTAACAAACCTTTTTCTGGATGGATCTTTGGCAGCTTCAGGAGTGCACCCTCAGAACATTTGACGATGGGCTTCACATTTGCAAAATAGTGTCTTTGGATGATGGCTTTCACTTTTCAAAAATATTCCCTTGGGAAAACATGATTATCACTTACAGATCATGTGTGTGAAATTTTTCACAAATACAAACATTATATGATTTTAGAATGATTACTTGACCCACGAACGACATAGTTTCCCAGTATGCCGTTTGAAGCTCAGAACTCCATCTATAGTACCTCAAAAAGTCTGTCACAGTTTCTTGTGATTATATTTTAATCCACGTCGATTGATATTTAAAAATGTTTTCAAGGCAATGCAAAGTCAGTTGTGATCATATTGGAATATGAGATTGTGAATCCTTTATCTGGACACAGGTTCAGAACTGTACTTTGGCTGAAGGAAATCCTCGGGTCATTCAGAATGTATGCTTATCGTAACCAGATACAGAACTGTCTAATTGTGATGTCTTTACTAATCTGTTTTTTTATTTAAAGGAGACCTGCATTGAAAAAAATGCAGTCAGATTTTTTGAACAAAAAATGACTTACATTTACACATCCTTCTGAATGTAGTAAAGTAATTCTGCAAGCCCAGATCTGTCATTCAACGGAGAAATCTTCATTTGAAAATGACAAATTTACAGCTAACATTTAGCCCTCCGCAAATTGTCCCTCTCATCATGGACGCTGCCGAGACGTCACGGACAAGACCCTCTCCCAGCATGCATTGCGCCAATTGTAATTTGTGGATTTACGTCAGTTTGCATCTGCACCTTTTTCTTGTCTTATACGGAAGGATCAACTTTTTTAAAAATTTCATATTGTCTTGCGGCACGTTTGGTGAGTACACATTTCTTTTATTTGTGCTTGAAAATTATTTTGGGGGACTTTTTCATACGCCCGTTTGATTGAGTGGTGTCGCAATGAAAATCTACTGTCTTTCACCTCCGGTACCATCGCGGGATATGGAGGCGAGACCCGCAAAGAATCCCAGTCATTAAAAATATATAAACCTCTCTCAGCGTCCATGGAGCTCTGGGGCTCTGATTGCCGAGACGTGTGGTGCTGTGGATTTTGCTGCAAGAAGTCTGTCCTTGCAGCAACAGGTGTACCAGCCGCTTTGCATTAAAACAGCGAGCACAGCGGAGGCAGAGAGCGGGAGAGGAAGAACGGCGCCCGCTGTCGATGTCGTTGATCTGAGCACACAGATCTGTATCTCACATTCATTGCAGCTTACTTTTGGATGTTGAAACCAGGACGTGTATAAGTAACATTACTAACAGATAAAATCAATTTCAATGCGGGATCGGACTGAAGACGGGAGCGCGTCGTCTTGTCCCTGACATCATGGAAATAATACGGTTGTACAAACTGTTTTCACAGAGGGCTAAATTTTATCTGCAAATTTGTCATTTTTAAACGAAGATTTCTCCGCTGAATTACAAATTTGGGCTTACAGATTTACTTTACTGCATTCACAAGGGTCTTATAAATACATATCAGCTATTTCTTTCTGAAATCTGACCACATTTATTTCAATGCAGGTCTACTTTAAGGAAAGGCAAACAACTGATAAAGATTTTCTCTGAAAATGTCACATAGCTGTGATTAATACTGACCTTCATGCCATTCCAGGTGATCTGGGTGTGTAATAACTGCCGGAAGCAGCAGGAAATCCTCACCAAACCAGGCGACTGGTTCACAGGTCCAACTGGGAAACCTGCTGGTCTCGGTTCAGCTATTAGCGAGCCATCTGTTTGCCAAACGCCTGGTGATAAGAAGTTACGTTCTCGCTCCCAAGCCCCTTCAGGAACGACAACTGCAAACCAAGACCTCAACCGGACTGGTGTACCCGGGACCCTACCTGTCAGTGACATTCGGTCACGCAGCGAACCACCACGAGACGAGTAAGTTGAAGATATGGAAGGACTAAAAGATAGAGATAGCAAATTTAGTAGGTACACAAACAAATATGTTTTGAAGAAAATACCATATTGACCATTTGATGCTGAGTGCAATATGTAAATATTTACAAACGTTTTATTGTGAGCAACCATTTTCAAAACCATACTGAAACCATGAAGTTAAAAAGACGTTTCTGAGATACTGATAAGCCAAAATGAAGCGGGTGGTAGGGGGTTAAAAATAATAGTAATGTTATAATGAATATTATATAATGCCTGAGTGGATCCTTGTCATTTGATTGGTGCTTTGTATGTCACATGACATGGACTATTTTCCCCATTTGTGTTGCATTGCATATAGTGTGCAGTTTGGTTCCATTTACCATGCAAATTTGGTTCCATGTGTTTTGTACCATTGCATGCTGCAACCAACACCCACGAGTGGGGACAGCGTTTAGTGGGGGCGGCGTTTAGCTAAACATGGCGGCGTTTGTTTTGCTAGTGGACGACGATTTGAAGGAGCTAATTGATGGTGCTAATTGAATGAATGAATGAATTTATTTGGCACACAGACTCAACAATAACAAAAAACTGATACACAATACAATTCCACAGTGACATGTGTGACCAAAAGGGGGTGACCAGAAGCAAAGCTTATAAACGCCCACCCCTTATATACATATATACATACATACATATATACACATTACCTACCCTGAGAACAAGCACACAGACGACAGTGGTAAGGAAAAACTCCCTCCGATGTATTGAGGAAGAAACCTCAAGCAGACCAGACTCTAAGGGGTGACCCTCTGCTTGGGCCATGCTACAAACACATTTAACACAACACAAACTCAAATCCCATCATCATACATCTGTAGTGTAGATACATACATATATACAAATACACACGCACACACACACACACACACACACACAAAACATATTTGCTACGTTGCCTTCTGGAGGCATGAAGAGCTGCTAGGATGAAAAGCTGGATGAATTTTTGATGTGATTTTTCGCTGGAGTGAGGAAGTGCACAAAATCTTTTTTTTTTTTTTTGGAAGTACACAAAGTCAGTGCATGGCATCACAGACTACATCGTAGTCAAAACTGTTTTTTCACGTTGACTGAGAATTTTGGACTCCTATTCAAAGTTTGTGTTGGACTGTTGCTGTCAAAGCACCAGTGGAACACCAAATTGTAAGTCCCTTTTCTGTTGTTTATAAATTAATAAAATATCAAATGACAAGGACCTATTTTAGCCATTATATAAAAGAAATAATAGAAATAATGAATGTTTTCTCATTCTTTCAATGAAATGAATATTTCATTGGGTGAAATTTCGTTGAATTAAACATTCCAGCTTTCACCTCATGAAATATTCTTACCATTGAACTCATAAACAGTCATTATTTGTATGTTATACATTGATGAAGGAAGGTGCACATTTTTATAGTTTTGTGGGAATGAAACTGGAGCATGAGCGCTATATATATATATATATGAGGTCTGTTAGAAAAGTATCGGACCTTTTTATTAAACCTGATGGATTTGAATCACGTGTGCTTGCATGAGCAAACCTTGAACCTTCGTGCGCATGCGTGAACTTTTTCACGCCTGTCAATTGAATCATTTTCTGGTAAGCAGCCTTTGTGTGAGGTGTGTGTGCAGTGTGCTTGGCGGATTTTCATTCCAAGGAAAAAGACGGAACGACTGGAGCAGCGCCGCATCAAATTTTGCCAGAAACTGGCTGACAACCAGGTGGAAACCATTCGGATGATTCAGACGGCTTTCGGTGACTTTTCAGTCGTGTGACTATCCGGGAAATTGTGGAAGAGCTGGGCATGTCGCAGCATGTCCTGTGAGACTTCAACACTAAGGCGCTTTTTTTTGTGTCATCAGCAGCAGCATGAATTTCACAGCCACTCTTTTCATGGCTAAATCTTCTGTCACAGTGGAATGTACCAAAAAAGTGCTAATGTCCACCTCTTCTGCAATTTCTCAGAGAGACACACGATGGTCCCGCATCACTACAGCGTTCACTTTGGAATGATCTGGTCATTTCAGCATGTTGATGGCCGACCGGCGCGTGGCTCGCTCTCCGCCGTTGTGCGGACATCTTTAAACCGGTTGTACCGCTCCTTAATCTGTCTGATGCCCATAGGATCGTCACCGAAAGCCGTCTGAATGATCTGAATGGTTTTCACCTGGCTGTCGTCCAGTTTCTGGCAAAATTTGATGCGGCGCTGCTCCAGTCCTTCCATCTTTTTCCTTGGAATGAAAAAACGCCGAGCGCACGACACACACCTCACACAAAGGCTGCTTACCAGGAAATGATGCAATCGACAGGCGTGAAAACGTTCACGCATGCGCACGAAGGTTCAACGTTTGCTCATGCTAGCACACGTGATTCAAATCTATCAGGTTTTTGAAAAAAATTAAAAGGTCCGATACTTTTCTAACAGACCTCATTTATATATATATATATATATATATATATATAAAATCTCATATTCCATGAGAACATGCACAGTACAGTTTGCGTCAATGGTGCAACATCAGAGGCCTCCCCAGTTAGCAGTGGGGTGAAGTGCCGACGCTCTTCAGAATCTTCTTCTCCATGCTCCTCCAGTATGCCTTGAAGGATTGCAGTGAGGGAGTATACATTCACACCGGGGCCGACGGCAAGCTCTTCGACATCGCCCGACATTGAACCAAGACCAAGGTTGTGGAGGTACTCATCCATGAGATGCTCTTTGTCGACAATGCATCTTTGACATCACACTCCGAAGACAGTTTACAGCAGCTTGTTAATCACCTCTCTCATGCCTGCAAGGAGTTTGAACTGACCATTAGTCTGAGTCTGAAGAAGACACACATCATGGCACAGGGCACAGTTGCTCCGCCTAAAATTGACATTGATGGGTACAGCCTAGAAGTCGTGGAGCACTTCACATACCTTGGGTCAACCATCTCTAACGTACTCTCCATTGATGAAGAGATGAACAGCAGGATTGTGAAGGCAGTAGCAGTTATGGCAAGACTAAGGCATAGAGTGTGGAACAACTCCAGCCTCACTGAGAAGACAAAACTGCGCATCTACCAGACCTGCATGCTCAGGACACTCCTCTACGGTAGCGAGGCATGGACTGCCTACGCCAGACATGAGAAAATGCTCAAAAGCTACCATCTGAGGTGTCTTAGGTGAATTCTGTACATCACATGGTAGGGCAAGGTGCCCAACACAGAGGTCGTGGAACACGCCATCATGAACAGCATGTTTGCCATTCTTGGCTAAAGGCACCTTCGTTGCCTTGGCCACATCAGAAGAATGGATCTGGGTCGCATTCCTAAAGATCTACTGTATGGTGAGCTGGCAGAGGGCACTCGTGTGGTTGGTTGTCCATGCCTGCACTTCAAGGATGTATGCAGCATCAATGTCAACACGTGGGAGCAGTGTGCAGAGGACTGTGCCGCCTGGCGCCTTACTGTCAGGACAGGTGCACAAAGGGCTTAGCAGGAGAGGAACCAAGGCCTTGCTGAGCAATGAGCTAGGAGGAAGTAGTGACAACGGCAGCCTCAGCAGGCATCACAGTACATGCACAACAAAAGCAACAGAGATTCATTCTCACATTGAACTGATAAGTCAATTGCACAGGTGCAGATAGAAACAAAAGACAAACATTTCCTGGATATTTGTATTGTCAAATGTGTTGGTAGCATGGCCCAAGCAGAAGGTCACCCCTTTGAGTCTGGTCTGCATGAGGTTTCTTCCTCAAATCATCGGAGGGAGTTTTTCCTTACCACTGTCGCCTGTGTGCTTGCTCTAGGGGTTGGTAAGGTTAGACCTTACTTGTGGCAGCTTTGTTGGGATTTGACACTATATAAATGAAATGAATTAAATTGAACTGAAAAGTGTCAAAAACAAACAAACAAACAAAACAGCAAAAAAGCCTCTGACAGAGGGGAGGGTAACACAAAGTTTGTGTCCTGGGTAGGAAGGGTTGGGCAGTCTTTCTTGCTTGCTTGCCTCAGGACCCTGGAAGCATACAGGTCCTGTAGGGATGGCAGACTGCAGTCAGTCACCTTCTCTGCTGCATGGATGATATGCTGCAGTCTGCTTCTGCCCTTAGCAGTGGCAGCAGTGTACCAGACAATGATGGTAGAGAAGATGGACTTGATGGCAGTGAAGGAATTCACCATCATTGTTTTTGGCAGGTTGAACTTCCTCAGCTGCTGCAGAAAGTACATCCTCTGTTGTGCTCTCTTGATGAGAGAGCTGATGTTCAGCTCCCACTTGAGGTCCTGGGTGATGGTGATCTCCAAGTAGCAGAAGGACTCCAGAATGGTGACTGGGGAGTCACACAGGGTGATGGGGAAGCCAGGACTGCATTCTTTCTGAAGTCAACAAACATCTCCACTGTCTTGTCTCAGCTCCAGGTTGTTCTGTGTGCACCAAGACACCAGGTGATCAATCAGCCATCTGTAGACAGACTCGTCCCCATCAGAGATGAGTCCAGTTAGGGTCGTGTCATCCATGAACTTCAGGAGCTTCACGTACTGGTGACTGGAGGTGCAGCAGTTGACGTACAGGGAAAAGTGTAGAGAAGAAAGAATGCAGCCTTGGGGACATCCGGTGCTGATGGGCCATGTGTTGGAGATGCGTCCTCCCTGCTTCACATGCTGCCTCCTGTTAGACAGAAAGTCAGTGATCCACCTACAGGTGGAGTTAGACATGACAAGCTGAGCGAGCTTGTCCTGCAGCAGACCTGGGATGATTGTATTGAAAGCAGAGCTGAAGTCCACAAGCAGAATCCTGGCATAGGTTCCTGGGGAGTCTAGATGCTGGAGGATGAAGTGCCATGGCCACGTTGACAGCGTCATCTACAGACCTGTTGGCTCTGTAGTTGAACTGCACGGCATGCAGGAGTGGGTCAGAGATGGCCTTGAGGTGAGTGAGGACAAGGCGCTCAAAGTCTGTAGTCATTAAGTCCTGTAGTTCTTTGTTTTTGGGTGATCAAAATGATGGTGGAGGTCTTGAAGCATGCTGGCACCTGGCCAGTGAGGTGTTGAAGATGTCTGTGAACACCAGAGACAGTTGGCTGCATTGCGTGGGTCCTGTCTCTTGAAGAGCCTGTTGACATCCCTCTCATGAATGAAGAGAGGCATGGTGGTGAAGGAGGAGGTAGGGGTCCTTGCTGTGAGCAGTTGTGTGGGTGGGGCAGACCCTAGTTGGTGTGGGAGGAAAGGTGCTTATGGGTTGGAGCTGATGATCATGGGGGATGGTATTAGGACTGTCCCATTTTATTTCAAATCTGCAGTATACAACCCCAATTCCAATGAAGTTCGGATGTTGTGTAAAATATACACTCAACAAAAATATAAACGCAACACTTTTGGTTTTGCTCCCATTTTGTATGAGATGAACTCAAAGATCTAAACTTTTTCCACATACACAATATCACCATTTCCCTCAAATATTGTTCACAAATCAGTCTAAATCTGTGATAGTGAGCACTTCTCCTTTGCTGAGATAATCCATCCCACCTCACAGGTGTGCCATATCAAGATGCTGATTAGACACCATGATTAGTGCACAGGTGTGCCTTAGAATGTCCACAATACAAGGCCACTCTGAAAGGTGCAGTTTTGTTTTATTGTGGGGGGATACCAGTCAGTATCTGGTGTGACCACCATTTGCCTCATGCAGTGCAACACATCTCCTTCGCATAGAGTTGATCAGGTTGTCAATTGTGGCCTGTGGAATGTTGGTCCACTCCTCTTCAGTGGCTGTGCGAAGTTGCTGGATATTGGCAGGAACTGGTACACGCTGTCGTATACGCCGGTCCAGAGCATCCCAAACATGCTCAATGGGTGACATGTCCGGTGAGTATGCCGGCCATGCAAGAACTGGGACATTTTCAGCTTCCAAGAATTGTGTACAGATCCTTGCAACATGGGGCCGTGCATTATCCTGCTGCAACATGAGGTGATGTTCTTGGATGTATGGCACAACAATGGGCCTCAGGATCTCGTCAGAGTATCTCTGTGCATTCAAAATGCCATCAATAAAATGCACCTGTGTTCTTCGTCCATAACAGACGCCTGCCCATACCATAACCCCACCGCCACCATGGGCCACTCGATCCACAGCATTGACATCAGAAAACCGCTCACCCACACGACACCACACACGCTGTCTGCCATCTGCCCTGGACAGTGTGAACCGAAATTCATCTGTGAAGAGAACACCTCTCCAACGTGCCAAACGCCAGCGAATGTGAACATTTGCCCACTCAAGTCGGTTACGACAACGAACTGGAGTCAGGTCGAGACCCCGATGAGGATGACGAGCATGCAGATGAGCTTCCCTGAGACGGTTTCTGACAGTTTGTGCAGAAATTCTTTGGTTATGCAAACCGATTGTTTCAGCAGCTGTCCGAGTGGCTGGTCTCAGACGATCTTGGAAGTGAACATGCTGGATGTGGAGGTCCTGGGCTGGTGTGGTTACACGTGGTCTGCGGTTGTGAGGCTGGTTGGATGTACTGCCAAATTCTCTGAAACGCCTTTGGAGACGGCTTATGGTAGAGAAATGAACATTCAATACACGAGCAACAGCTCTGGTTGACATTCCTGCTGTCAGCATGGGAAATGCACGCACTCTCAAATCTTGCAAGATCTGTGGCATTGTGCTTTGTGATAAAACTGCACCTTTCAGAGTGGCCTTTTATTGTGGACAGTCTAAGGCACACCTGTGCACTAATCATGGTATCTAATCAGCATCTTGTTGGATCCTCTTGCTTGCCTCTACTGGTGGTTGGCTCTCACTGCGGTATTGTATCACTTCCTGTTCCGGAGCACAGCAGTGTTTTTCTGTATCTGTTAGCTGTTTAATCTGCGCAGTTAGATTGATCTAGTTATCTAGATTACGATTTGTTTCCCAGTGTAATCTTTACGTGCCTTAACTAAAGCACTCCTTCTGCTGAATCACCTCTAAATTATTTACACATTATTCACTTTGCGTGTTTTTAGGAATCTGCTAGCTTAGCGTAGCTACTAGCTCTTAGCCGATTTAGCATGGCGGCTTCTCCTGTCTCTCCCGCACTTTTCTGCTCTGGGTGTGAAATGTTTAGTTATTCCTCGGCCTCCTTTAGCAGTAACGGTACTTGTAATAAGTGTAGCTTATTCGTAGCTTTGGAGGCCAGGCTGGGCGAATTGGAGACTCGGCTCCGCACCGTGGAAAATTCTACAGCTAGCCAGGCCCCTGTAGTCGGTGCGGACCAAGGTAGCTTAGCCGCCGTTAGTTCCCCCCTGGCAGATCCCGAGCAGCCGGGAAAGCAGGCTGACTGGGTGACTGTGAGGAGGAAGCGTAGCCCTAAACAGAAGCCCCGTGTACACTGCCAACCCGTTCACATCTCTAACCATTTTTCCCCACTCGACGACACACCCGCCGAGGATCAAACTCTGGTTATTGGCGACTCTGTTTTGAGAAATGTGAAGTTAGCGACACCAGCAACCATAGTCAATTGTCTTCCGGGGGCCAGAGCAGGCGACATTGAAGGAAATTTGAAACTGCTGGCTAAGGCTAAGCGTAAATTTGGTAAGATTGTAATTCACGTCGGCAGTAATGACACCCGGTTACGCCAATCGGAGGTCACTAAAATTAACATTAAATCGGTGTGTAACTTTGCAAAAACAATGTCGGACTCTGTAGTTTTCTCTGGGCCCCTCCCCAATCGGACCGGGAGTGACATGTTTAGCCGCATGTTCTCCTTGAATTGCTGGCTGTCTGAGTGGTGTCCAAAAAATGAGGTGGGCTTCATAGATAATTGGCAAAGCTTCTGGGGAAAACCTGGTCTTGTTAGGAGAGACGGCATCCATCCCACTTTGGATGGAGCAGCTCTCATTTCTAGAAATCTGGCCAATTTTCTTAAATCCTCCAAACCGTGACTATCCAGGGTTGGGACCAGGAAGCAGAGTTGTAGTCTTACACACCTCTCTGCAGCTTCTCTCCCCCTGCCATCCCCTCATTACCCCATCCCCGTAGAGACGGTGCCTGCTCCCAGACTACCAATAACCAGCAAAAATCTATTTAAGCATAAAAATTCAAAAAGAAAAAATAATATAGCACCTTCAACTGCACCACAGACTAAAACAGTTAAATGTGGTCTATTAAACATTAGGTCTCTCTCTTCTAAGTCCCTGTTGGTAAATGATATAATAATTGATCAACATATTGATTTATTCTGCCTAACAGAAACCTGGTTACAGCAGGATGAATATGTTAGTTTAAATGAGTCAACACCCCCGAGTCACACTAACTGTCAGAATGCTCGTAGCACGGGCCGGGGCGGAGGATTAGCAGCAATCTTCCATTCCAGCTTATTAATTAATCAAAAACCCAGACAGAGCTTTAATTCATTTGAAAGCTTGACTCTTAGTCTTGTCCATCCAAATTGGAAGTCCCAAAAACCAGTTTTATTTGTTATTATCTATCGTCCACCTGGTCGTTACTGTGAGTTTCTCTGTGAATTTTCAGACCTTTTGTCTGACTTAGTGCTTAGCTCAGATAAGATAATTATAGTGGGCGATTTTAACATCCACACAGATGCTGAGAATGACAGCCTCAACACTGCATTTAATCTATTATTAGACTCTATTGGCTTTGCTCAAAAAGTAAATGAGTCCACCCACCACTTTAATCATATCTTAGATCTTGTTCTGACTTATGGTATGGAAATAGAAGACTTAACAGTATTCCCTGAAAACTCCCTTCTGTCTGATCATTTCTTAATAACATTTACATTTACTCTGATGGACTACCCAGCAGTGGGGAATAAGTTTCATTACACTAGAAGTCTTTCAGAAAGCGCTGTAACTAGGTTTAAGGATATGATTCCCTCTTTATGTTCTCTAATGCCATATACCAACACAGTGCAGAGTAGCTACCTAAACTCTGTAAGGGAGATAGAGTATCTCGTCAATAGTTTTACATCCTCATTGAAGACAACTTTGGATGCTGTAGCTCCTCTGAAAAAGAGAGCTTTAAATCAGAAGTGTCTGACTCCGTGGTATAACTC
The DNA here is from genome assembly GCF_902500255.1 of Thalassophryne amazonica. NCBI lineage: Eukaryota > Metazoa > Chordata > Actinopteri > Batrachoidiformes > Batrachoididae > Thalassophryne > Thalassophryne amazonica. Next base: position 63,821,383 of record NC_047115.1, read on the forward strand.
ACAAACTCGTAGCTTAAAGCAGATAACCCGTACGTTGGAGAGGAAATGGCATCTCACTAATTTAGAAGATCTTCACTTAGCCTGGAAAAAGCTAGGACATCTTACTACTCATCACTAATTGAAGAAAATAAGAACAACCCCAGGTTTCTTTTCAGCACTGTAGCCAGGCTGACAAAGAGTCAGAGCTCTATTGAGCTGAGTATTCCATTAACTTTAACTAGTAATGACTTCATGACTTTCTTTGCTAACAAAATTTTAACTATTAGAGAAAAAATTACTCATAACCATCCCAAAGACGTATCGTTATCTTTGGCTGCTTTCAGTGATGCCGGTATTTGGTTAGACTCTTTCTCTCCGATTGTTCTGTCTGAGTTATTTTCATTAGTTACTTCATCCAAACCATCAACATGTTTATTAGACCCCATTCCTACCAGGCTGCTCAAGGAAGCCCTACCATTATTTAATGCTTCGATCTTAAATATGATCAATCTATCTTTGTTAGTTGGCTATGTACCACAGGCTTTTAAGGTGGCAGTAATTAAACCATTACATAAAAAGCCATCACTTGACCCAGCTATCTTAGCTAATTATAGGCCAATCTCCAACCTTCCTTTTCTCTCAAAAATTCTTGAAAGGGTAGTTGTAAAACAGCTAACTGATCATCTGCAGAGGAATGGTCTATTTGAAGAGTTTCAGTCAGGTTTTAGAATTCATCATAGTACAGAAACAGCATTAGTGAAGGTTACAAATGATCTTCTTATGGCCTCGGACAGTGGACTCATCTCTGTGCTTGTTCTGTTAGACCTCAGTGCTGCTTTTGATACTGTTGACCATAAAATTTTATTACAGAGATTAGAGCATGCCATAGGTATTAAAGGCACTGCGCTGCGGTGGTTTGAATCATATTTGTCTAATAGATTACAATTTGTTCATGTAAATGGGGAATCTTCTTCACAGACTAAAGTTAATTATGGAGTTCCACAAGGTTCTGTGCTAGGACCAATTTTATTCACTTTATACATGCTTCCCTTTGGCAGTATTATTAGACGGTATTGCTTAAATTTTCATTGTTTCGCAGATGATACCCAGCTTTATCTATCCATGAAGCCAGAGGACACACACCAATTAGCTAAACTGCAGGATTGTCTTACAGACATAAAGACATGGATGACCTCTAATTTCCTGCTTTTAAACTCAGATAAAACTGAAGTTATTGTACTTGGCCCCACAAATCTTAGAAACATGGTGTCTAACCAGATCCTTACTCTGGATGGCATTACCCTGACCTCTAGTAATACTGTGAGAAATCTTGGAGTCATTTTTGATCAGGATATGTCATTCAAAGCGCATATTAAACAAATATGTAGGACTGCTTTTTTGCATTTACGCAATATCTCTAAAATCAGAAAGGTCTTGTCTCAGAGTGATGCTGAAAAACTAATTCATGCATTTATTTCCTCTAGGCTGGACTATTGTAATTCATTATTATCAGGTTGTCCTAAAAGTTCCCTAAAAAGCCTTCAGTTAATTCAAAATGCTGCAGCTAGAGTACTGACGGGGACTAGAAGGAGAGAGCATATCTCACCCATATTGGCCTCTCTTCATTGGCTTCCTGTTAATTCTAGAATAGAATTTAAAATTCTTCTTCTTACTTATAAGGTTTTGAATAATCAGGTCCCATCTTATCTTAGGGACCTCGTAGTACCATATCACCCCAATAGAGCGCTTCGCTCTCAGACTGCAGGCTTACTTGTAGTTCCTAGGGTTTGTAAGAGTAGAATGGGAGGCAGAGCCTTCAGCTCTCAGGCTCCTCTCCTGTGGAACCAGCTCCCAATTCAGATCAGGGAGACAGACACCCTCTCTACTTTTAAGATTAGGCTTAAAACTTTCCTTTTTTGCTAAAGCTTATAGTTAGGGCTGGATCAGGTGACCCTGAACCATCCCTTAGTTATGCTGCTATAGACGTAGACTGCTGGGGGGTTCCCATGATGCACTGTTTCTTTCTCTTTTTGCTCTGTATGCACCACTCTGCATTTAATCATTAGTGATCGATCTCTGCTCCCCTCCACAGCATGTCTTTTTCCTGGTTCTCTCCCTCAGCCCCAACCAGTCCCAGCAGAAGACTGCCCCTCCCTGAGCCTGGTTCTGCTGGAGGTTTCTTCCTGTTAAAAGGGAGTTTTTCCTTCCCACTGTAGCCAAGTGCTTGCTCACAGGGGGTCGTTTTGACCGTTGGGGTTTTACATAATTATTGTATGGCCTTGCCTTACAATATAAAGCGCCTTGGGGCAACTGTTTGTTGTGATTTGGCGATATATAAAAAAATTGATTGATTGATTGATCTTGATATGGCACACCTGTGAGGTGGGATGGATTATCTCAGCAAAGGAGAAGTGCTCACTATCACAGATTTAGACTGGGTTGTGAACAATATTTGAGGGAAATGGTGATATTGTGTATGTGGAAAAAGTTTTAGATCTTTGAGTTCATCTCATACAAAATGGGAGCAAAACCAAAAGTGTTGCGTTTATATTTTTGTTGAGTTTAAATAAAAACATACACATATACAATGATTTGCAAATCCTCTTCAACCTATATTCAATTGAATACACAACAAAGAAAAGATATTTAACTTTCAAACTGATAAACTATTGTTTTTGTGCAAATATTTGCTCATTTTCAAATGGATGCCTGCAACACATTTCAAAAAAGCTGGGGCAGTGGTATGTTTACCACTGTGTTACATCACCTTTCCTTATAACAACACTCAATGAGCGTTTGGGAACTGAGGACACTAATTGTTGAATCTTTGTAGGTGGAATTCTTTCCCATTCTTGCTTGATGCACGACTTCAGTTGTTCAACAGTCCGGGGTCTCCGTTGTCGTATTTTGTGCTTCGTAATGCGCCACACATTTTCAATGGGCAACAGGTCTGGACTGCAGGCAGGGCAGTCTAGTACCCGCACTCTTTTACCATGAAGCCACGCTGTTGTAACACGTTTAGAATGTGGTTTGGCATTGTCTTGCTGAAATAAGCAGGAACGTCGCTGAAAAACACGTTACTTGGATGGCAGCATGTGTTGCTCCAAAACCTGGATGTACCTTTCAGCATTGATGGTGCCATCACAGATGTGTAAGTTGCCCATGCCATGGGCAAAAACACACCTCCATACTATCACAGATGCTGACTTTTGAACTTTGCGATGGTAACAGTCTTGATGGTCGTTTTCCTCTTTTGTCCGGAGGACACGACGTCCATGATTTACAAAAACAATTTGAAACGTGGACTCATCAGACCACAGTACAGTTTCCACTTTGTGTCTGTCCATTTCAAATGAGCTCAGGCCCAGAGAAGGCGGCGGCATTTCTGGATATTGTTGATATATGGCTTTCGCTTTGCATGGTAGAGCTTTAACTTGCACTTGTAGATGTAGCAACGAACTATGTTAACTATCAATGGTTTTCTGAAGTGTTCCTGAGCCCAAGCAGTAAGATCCTTTACACAATGATGTCAGTTTTTAATGCAGTGCCGCCTGAGGGATTAAAGGTCACGGGCATTCAGTCTTGGTTTTCGGCCTTGCCGCTTACGTGTAGAAAGTTCTCCAGATTCTCTGAATCTTCTGATTATATTATGGACTGTAGGTGATGGAATCCCTAAATTCCTTCTAATTGAACATTGAGAAACATTGTTCTTAAACTGTTGGACTATTTTTTTTCAAGCAGTTGTTCACAAAGTGGTGATCCTCGCCCCATCTTTGCTTGTGAACAGCTGAGCGTGATACTCGCCTGTTTCCAATAACCTGTTCTTTGAGCATTCATCAACTTTCCCAGTCTTTTGTTGCCCTGTCCCAACTTTTTTGAAACATGTTGCAGGCATCCATTTCAAAATGAGCAAATATTTACACAAACACAATACATTTTATCAGTTTGAACATTAAGTATCTTGTCTTTGTGGTGTATTCAACTGAATATAGGTTGAAGAGGATTTGCAAATCATTGTATTCTGTTTTTATTTTCATTTTACACAATGTCCCAACTTCATTGGAATTGGGGTTGTAATTCGTTCAGTTGGTTGGCCAGACGAGGATCATTGAAAGAGTGGGAAAGGTTAGCTTTGTAGTTTTTGATCTGTCTCAGCCCCTTCCAGACAGAAGTGCAGTCATTGGCTGAGAACTGGTGTTGACGTTTCTCAGCGTACAGCCATTTAGCTTACCAAGCCTGTACTTTGATTCTTTAAACCTGACCTTATGCACACTCCTGAATGCCTATTCCTTCTGTCTGAGTTAAAGACTAAACCAGGGTTTGTCGTTGTTACACCTCACGTGGTGTGTGATGGTATGCAGCATTCCTCACAGACATTGATGTATGAGGTCACAGCCTCTGTGTAAAATCCAGACTGTTGGTGGCAGTCTTGAACACATTCCACTTCATGTTTTCCGAATATGCCTGAAAATCCTCCACAGCCTCCCTGCACCACTGTTTAGATGTTCTCACTACTGGTTCATGGAGCTTTAGTTTCTGCATGTAGGTAGCAGTCAGGTAGACCATGGCTTATTCAGAATGGCCCAGAGCGGCAGGGGGGATGGCATGATAGGCATTGTTCATATTTGTATAACAGTGATAAAGAGTTCCCTACTCTCTGCTCAGACATTTAATAAGTCTGTATTTGGGGAGTTTCTGGGAGATGTTACCTTTGTTAAAGTTGCTGAGGACAATAACTAAAGAGACCGGAATAGCCTGCTCCTCACACAGCATCTGGTTGGTGAGCGTGCAGTGTGCCTCCTGTACATTGGACTGTGGTAGAATGTAAACACCAACCAGAATAAATGAGGTGAACTCATGGGGTTAGTAGAACAGTTTGCAGTTAATAAAAAAAAGTTTTTAGATCAAGAGAGCAATATTGTTGGATCATTGTTACATCGTTACACCAACCACTGTTGATGTAAAAACAGATTCCACCATCCTTCATTTTGCCAGAGTCCTGCATCTGTGTCCATTTTGCAAAGTTAGAAGCCTGCCAGCTGCAGCGTGAAGTCTGATCCACAGAGCCACATCTCCATGAAGCACTGAACTGCAGATGTAGCAAAATCTGCTTGTCCCCACCAACAGCTGGAGTTCGTCCATTTTATTTTGCAGAGAGCACACAATGGAGAGGAACATTCCTGGTAGTGGTGTACAGTGGCTGTGTTGGCAAAGCCGCACAACCGCACCGGCATGTCTCCCCCTCCTGCAGCATTTCACTGCACGATCCAGGGTGAGGGGAACCTTTGGCCAAGATGTCCAATAAATCCACTGAAGGCTCGAGAAAAGTGGGAAACAAATCCAGTGGCATTGTTCCCCTGATCTTTGTGTGCTCTACGCAGGTGAAAGAGATCTGGGAACTGTTGCAAGTCACAAAATTTACACACAAAAACAAACTAAAGAGTGCACACCAAAACACCAAGGCAGCCGTACATGGCGCCATCATGTTGACATCCAATAATTCTCTACAAATCCTTTTTTCATGCCAAGTGAAAGCTTAAAATGAAAGATTTGTCATGTTTCTGCATTCCAGTAACCTGTGGCATGGAGCCATAAATCTCAGCCCAGTTCTTACATGCTAATTGAGTTTACCTAAAATGCTCATTATTATAACATTTCTTTTGGTGTGTAAGTATGAATACCAGTAACTTCTGTCTCACACCCTGTGACCTTATTTCCCTCCAATTCTGTTTCCCAGGAGAAATGGAAGAAGAGGCGGAACAACGGGTCAGGGAGAGCATCATCCAGCCCACCCAAGACTGCACACCCAGGGCTCCATGGACCGGAACCTCCGAGGGGAGTCCAGGGAGCGCAGGGAAAGCCGGAGGCTGATGAAGGGACGCTCTCTGGAGCATGATCCTGTTGGAGGAGGAAGCGGAGGTAACCACCACATGGACCACAGTGGTGCCCACCTTCGCCAAGCAGGGCCGGTCCCTCCTGGAGGTCGGGGCCACCCTGTGGCTGGGCAAGGTCATGGTGTTGTTGTAGCAGGAGAGGTTAGAGATGCTGTCTTAGGCCAGGGTGTTCGGCCTGGACAGAGGACGGTGGGTGGGATCACTGGGCTGCATGAGGAAGCCCCTGCCCCTGAACTTCGAGAACCTGCTGATTTGGGCCCAGGCTCAAACACTGGCCAGGCACCTGTAGTGAGACGGACCAAAAGGGAGAAGGCTGACAGTATGTTGCGCAATGATTCGCTGAGCTCTGACCAATCGGAGACACTGCGACCACCACCACCAAGGCCGTACAAGTCAAAGCGAGGCCTGGGGGCTGGCGGGAAGAGGCAAACCAGCGTCAGCAGTTCAGAGGAGGATGGTGGGACCACGCCAGAGTACAGCAGCTGTGACGATGCAGAGATTGAAAGTGTCAGTGAAAGAGGTGAGAAGCATGATTACTCATCATTCTGAAATGCTGTTGATTTCAGCAAAAGAATGTACTCAAAATTGATCTCACCTCATTCATTCATATATCCATTCATTACAAGTCTTGCACACCTCTAACTATAGTTTATAGCTAGGGCTGCAACTAAGGATTATTTTTATAGCTGATTTCTCATTTGAATATGTGCTCAATTAATCAAATGTAAACTAAGAAATTACAGCAGAAAATATTCTTATTTAAGAAGCTGAAATCAGAGAATTTGTATCTTTACAATGAACTAGCTAAGTAATTAGGGCAGGAACTAGGGCAGGAAGTTTGCTAGGTGACAATTTCTAATGCTGAAATCATATACCGTTGTATGTAAAAGTTTGGGCATCCCTGATGATTTCCATGATTTTCCTTTATAAATCATTGGTTGTTTGGATCAGTAATTTCAGTTAAATATATCATATAGCAGACAAACACAGTGATATTTGAGAAGTGAAATGAAGTTCACAGGATTTACAAAAAGTGTGCAATAATTCTTTAAACAAAATTAGGCAGGTGCATAAATTTGGGCACCCTTGTCATTTTATTAATTTGATAGTAGAGAAGCTTGAATCTTCAACTGGACTGGGTTGCTTGACGTGAGGACATTTCGCTTCAAATCGCAGAAGCTTCCTCAGCTAAAATTCTTGCTCTGGTGGTCTTACTTCTGTCTTGACTCTTGTATTAATTTGAATACATCTAGCACTACTTATTGGAACACAAAATTGGTTTGGTAAGCTCATTTCCCCTTGACCGCCTTACACAGGTGAATCCAATCATGTGAAAGGGTATTTAAGGTGGTAACGTTTCCCCTGTTTGCATCTCTTCTAATGAGTGGCAACATGGGAGCCTCTAAACAACTCTCAGTTCTGTAAATACGAGAAACTTCATTTCACTTCTCAAATATCAGTGTGTTTGTCTGCTATATGATATATTTAACTGAAATTTCTGATCCAGACAACCAATGATTTATAGTGGAAAATCATGAAAATTATCAGGGGTGCCCAAACGTTTGCATACAACTGTATCCTGGAATGGAATTACAATCATCATTTCTTCATTCACCTGCTTTGAGATAGTCATGATGGGAACATTTGATTGATTGCCATTTCACAATCACATTGGTCACTGATGTTTTTGTAGCGATGCAAAAGTAATACATTTTGACACAGCTTTTTCCGTATCAGTATTACCATTATCACAGTCCAATCTCTGATCACAGCTCCTCTGGTCAACAATATTGTTGAAAAAAGTTTCCTCTTAGTCTTTACGGTTCTTCACAAAGATTTTTAAATGTTCATGCTCCCAGCTGAACAGCCTGTTCACTGTGAAAAATGCCATGTGTTTGGACTCAGTGCCAATGACTACTCCTTGCCAGATGGTCATGGTAATGCAGCTGTCGGTCTGCCAATGGCCATAAAACCTCACCGAAAAAGAGTTGTGGCTAGTTAGCTTGTTCATTCTTTAGTCTGAAATGACAGTACCTAATGCCATATAAATATGTGAAGCATGCGAAAATGACCCACTCAACCCAAATAACCCCAGTGTGTAGCTAGAAGACACAGAACAAAGCAGTCAGGTAAGCTGTTTCGGCATGATACGGGAAGAGATGGACGGATGGACATTTCACACTCCCATCCAGATGCTGGTGGTAATGCAGTTGCTGGTCTGGCAACTGCCGTAGAACTTCATAGAAGAAGATGAGTTGTAGCTAGTTAGACTAATACTTTTGTCTGAGATGATAGTACCTAATTCTATGTACCTATGAGGAGCAAGTGAAAATAACACCCCCCCCCCCCATGTTACTCCAGGGTCTACATAAAAGACGCAGTATGAAAATCATAGTGATCAGATAAGCTGTTTCAGCGTGATGAAGGATCAGGTGAAGGGATGGACATTTGGTGAAATATAGTGTAGATAACTCAAAATGATTCCTCGACAGTGATGCCGGTAATTTGTTACTTAGTATCGAGTAATCTAATGCGTTAATCTTTCCAAATCAATAATTAGATTAAAGTTACTTCTCTGAGTCACTGTGTGTTACTATTATGTTTGTATTGTGGGTCAATCGCAGCTTAAACAGGTGTCCCGATGAGATACAGGTGGAGGTCTGAACTGTCCACTTTCAGCCAGCTGTGAGCACAGAGCCGCATCCACTATGCAGCTCAGCTCCGAGTTGAAGAACAGTTGTCTCTCAAAGCGTGGTGACACTCAGAGCTATGGTTTTACAAAGACATCTTTACCCTTTATTTTCTTTAAAACTCTGTGCATGTCCTCATTAAAAACAGCTGATCCGCGACGCCCAAATACTAAGGCTTTTTTTTCCACCCAAATGCACCCAAGTATCTTTCTGAGGATGAAATGATGTAAAAAAAAAAAATTGCTGATAAAACCTTTTAACCTGTCAATCTGGTTGTGTTTTCTGCATAAATAAGCATTATCAATTCTTCCTGCTCAAACAGCAAGCCAGGGGCAAATCCATGCGGGAAGGGGGCGTGGGGAGACAACAGCCCCCGATTAAAGGTCCACTTTTGAAGACATTTTTCATACTATTTCTAATACTAATGCTACTTAATAATAATAATAATAATAATAATAATAATAATAATAATAATAATAATAATAATAATAATAATAATTTCAACAACTAAAATGTTTAGAAAGAATTTGTTAGAAAATTGTTAGAAAGAATTTAATAGTTACATTTATAAACATTGTAGGTTAGAAATGGTACTTTTTGCCGTTACAGTGTTACAGTATATGAGGTCAACAAAGGTGTCTTTATTTATTTTTTATTAAACAAGGATTTATGTTCATTGAAGTCAAGAAAGGGTGACTATATAGTGAGTATTGGCAAAACGGGTTATCATTTTCATGTTGAAGTGGCTGGGGAGGGGATGTTGTCGGCAGCAGCTGAAAATAACTAAAAGGTAACTAGAAATCTAAGTTAGTTACTTTTACAATTGAGTAATCAGTAAAGTAACTACGTTACTTTTTCAATGAGTAATCAGTAATCAGTAATTGGATTACTTTTTCAAAGTAACTGTGGCAACACTGTTAGTCTATCAAAGTACGAGGTCTGTCCAAAAAGTATCATACCTCTTTATTTTTTTCAAAAACTATATGGATTTGAATCACGTGTGATTACATCAGCCAAGCTTGAACCTTCTTGCGCATGCGTGAGTTTTTCCATGCCTGTCGGTTGCGTCATTCGTCTGTGGGCAGGCTTTGAGTGAGCACTGGTCCACCCCTCCCGTTGGATTTCTTTTGTCTGAGAACTTGCTGAGAGAATGCCGCTTTGCTCCATGAAATTTTTTTCAGAAACTGTTAGAGACAGGCAGTTGGAAACCATTCGATAGATTCAGTTGGTTATCGGTGAAGATTCTGTCTGCGTCACGCGGATTATGGACTGTTAAAACCTTTTTAAAGACGGCCCACAGCGGCGGAGGGCGCGCGGCGCGCCGAGCGACCATCGACAGGCTGGATCGACCAGATCATTTCTAAACTGAATGCTGTGTTGATCCGGGACTACCACAGAAATGGCAACAGAGCTGGACATAGCACTTTTGCGGCACATTCCACTGTTACAGGAGATTTTGTAATGAAAGACATGCGGAGGATTTCGCGCGTCAGCACGAAGCAGCTCAGGACGCGCAGCAAAAAAACACCTCTGTCTTGGAAGTCTCACAGGACATGTTGGGGCATGTCCAGCTGTTACACAATTTCTCGGATACTCACTCGACTGAAAGTCATCGAAAGCCGTCTGAATCTTCTGAATGGTTTCCAACACAGAGGTGTTTTTTTTTTGCTGCGCGTCCTGAGCTGCTTCGTGCCGACGCGCGAAATCCTCCGCACGTCTTTCATTACAAAATCTCCTGTAACAGTGGAATGTGCCATAAAAGTGCTATGTCCAGCTCTGTTGCCATTTCTGTGGTAGTCACATGATGTCCCGGATCAACACAGCATTCAGTTTAGAAATGATCTGGTCGATCCAGCCTGTCGATGGTCATTCTGCGCGCCGCATGCCCTCCGCCGCTGTGGGCCGTCTTTAAAAAGGTTTTAACAGTCCATAATCTGCGTGACGCCGACAGAATCTTCACCGATATCCAACTGAATCTATCGGATGGTTTCTAACTGCCTGTCTCTAACAGTTTCTGAAAATAATTTCATGGAGCAAAGTGGCAGTCTCTCAGCAAGTTCTCAGACAAAAGAAATCCAACGGGAGGAGTGGACCAGTGCTCACTCAAAGCCTGCCCACAGGCGAATGACACAACCGACAGGCGTGGAAAAACTCACGCATGCGCACGAATGAATGAATGAATGAATGAAAACTGTTTATTTCGAACATTTGATACAAAAACAATTACAAGATAGATCAGTAAAGACAACAACAAAAAAGTTCCTACTGTGTACCCAACATGTCCGAAAAGGGGTAGGGTGAAGCATCAGCTTATTTATCCCTACCCCTTCTTCCCCACAACCAGTAATACCCTTTGCCACATATACACATAGATTCCTACACACCTAAACCGATATCAATATATATATATATATACATATACATACACATACACATATATATATACATACACACATCAACATACATATACATACACATATATACACATATACATATATACACATATATATACACAAACATAAATATACACCTACACATACCTACTTACATACAAAATACTATATATTTACAAGCCGAAGCAAAAAACAAAAACACCCTAACCCTCATTACCCTTCCTCCTCCCTATACCCAGAAAAAAACATATTTTTGTACCGCTGTTTGAACTGGTTCATGCTTGGACGTTGCTTGAGCCCCACTCCCAATCTGTTCCACATCCTCACCCCACAGACAGAAATACAGAAACCTTTTAATGTTGTTCGTGCCCACTGATGCTTTAAATTAAATTCCCCCCTCAGACTGTAATCCCCTGATCTGTTAAAAAACATATTTTTAATATTTGCTGGAAGTAAATTGTTTATTGCTTTATACACAATTTGTACTGTTTGAAAATGAACCAAGTCTGTGAATTTTAAGAATTTGGATTGTAAAAATAGTGGATTTGTATGATCTCTATAGCCAGTATTATGAATAATTCTTATAGCTCTTTTCTGCATTACTGATAGTGATTGTGTTGTACCTTTATAAGTATTACCCCATACCTCTGCACAGTACTGTAAATATGGTAAAACCAGTGAGCAGTAAAGAATGCGGAGTGAGTTGTGGTCCAGAATATGTTTCGCTTTGTTTAGAACTGAAATGCTTCTTGACAGTTTACTTTGTATATGTTTTATATGAGTCTTCCAGTTTATCTTATCATCTATTATCACCCCCAGAAACTTATTTTCATGTACCCTTTCAATATCTACCCCCTCGACTTGTAACTGAACCTGTATGTCTGTATTACAATAGCCAAATAACATGTATTTTGTTTTACTTAAGTTTAATGATAATTTGTTTCTGTCAAACCATATTTTCAATTTTCCCATTTCTATACTGATCCTCCTCAGTAACTCCTGCAAATCCCCCCCTGAACAAAAAATGCTTGTGTCATCTGCAAATAATACTCATTTTAATATTTTGGAAACATTGACAATATCATTTATATAAATTAGAAACAGTTTTGGACCCAATACTGACCCCTGTGGGACGCCACAAGCATTGTCCAAGCATGATGATGTATATTCCCCCAACTTCACAAACTGTTTTCTGTTACTTAAGTAGCTTCTCACCCAGTGCAACACCAACCCCCTAATCCCATACTGTTCAAGTTTATTGATTAATATGTCATGATTAATTGTATCAAAAGCCTTTTTAAGGTCTATAAATATTCCAACTGAATGTAATTTGTGGTCTATGGCGTTTGTAATCTCCTCAACTGATTCTATTAATGCAAGTGATGTTGAACTATGTGCTCTGAATCCATATTGACTATCAGTAAGTAATTTATGTTTATTTATGAATTTGTCTAATCTATTATTGAATAACTTTTCTAATAATTTGGAAAATTGTGGAAGCAAAGAAACAGGTCTATAATTTGTGAAGTGGTGTCTATCCCCAGTCTTATACAGCGGCACAACCTTAGCTATTTTCATTTGATTGGGAAATTTACCGGTTTGAAATGATAAGTTACAGATGTATGTTAATGGTTCTACAATCCATTCAATGACCTGTTTTACCACCACCATATCAATTTCATTTAAATCGGTAGGTGTTTTATATTTACAATTATTCACAATGTCTATAATTTCATTTCCATCCACTGCTGTGAGGAACATTGAACAGGGATTTCTTTCTATAAGATTATTATCCCAATCCTCAGATTGGGAATCGGGAATTTTTTCTGCCAAGCTTGGTCCAATATTTACGAAGGTTCAAGCTTGGCTGATGCAATCACACGTGATTCAAATCCATATAGTTCTTGAAAAAAATAAAAAGGTCCGTTACTTTTTGGACAGACCTCGTAGTTGTCAACTCATTTAACTGATATTCCAACAGAGATGTTGGTTCATATTGGTATGATAACATCACAGAGTTTCTTATTCAACCAATCTGCCCATTTTCACACACCTGCCGCTCACTGGATATCTTCTCTTTTTCGGACCATCCTCTGTCAACCCTAGAGATGGCTGTGCATGAAAATCCCATTAGTTTAGCAATTTCTGGAATACTCAGAGCAGCTCCTCTGGCACCAACAACCATGCCATGTCCAAAGTCACTTCAGACTTCTTTCTTCCCCATTCTGATGCTTGGTTTGAACTTCATCAAATTGTTTTCATGCTTGAAAAGTATGGAAAGAATGGAACCAGATTTTTGTTTAAATAATCAAACAAAATGCAAATATGAAACCAAGATAAGAAGGGAAGATAATATGCCAAAGCAAAACATAACTTGCAAACAAATTATTTGTACGATGATGTTGACTGTTGGTCTGGCATCATGGAGTCATGGTTAATACTATTCACTCACAGGAAGAAGATCCTGGGTTTGAATCTATCCTGGTGTTTCTGTATGAAATTTGCATGTTTTTGAGTGTTTTCTCTGCAGGTGCTCTGGCTTCCTCCCAATACACACAGGTTTGGTGAACTGGAATCTGTAATTTGACTGTAGGTGTGTATTTGTCTTTCTGTATGTGCAAATAAATACTTGCATTCCCTGATTACACACTCACATGGGATTTCACCATTCGCAAGGTCTTCTAATACCACTAACGTAGCCATTGCTAGTGCCATGTTCCTTACCACTTTGTGCATGCTTTTATGTCCACCCATACGTACAATTGCAAACATGTGGGTGTGTTAATTGTTCATCATTGTGTCGCTGATGTGCACATCACTCTGGTGACTTCTTGTTTTCACCCTATTATCGGTTCCCACCATCACCTCTACATGTCGGCAGTGGAACAATAGCTGTAGAAACGTATGTACAACAGCCAGGTTTTTTGCGTGACACACCGCATTTTCCACGGTCATTTCACTTTGATACATCTGAACGTTAGCGTGGAGACGGATGTACGCCACATTTTTGTGCAAATGCATCCTTTGTACATGAGGCCCCAGGTCTTCTGTTCGTGTGCTCGTTTGTGGCAAAAACAAATATGACCAAAGCCCTGCCACGCGGAAGTAAAAGTGGAGTGATGCCATGCTGACTGGAAGTAGGGTTTCCATTTTTTTCAAAATCAAAATAAATTTTTCTGCATTAAACATTTGGGGGACTGACCTGTGACTAAAATAAATAAATAAACTCATTAGCCAATGACGATGCACCCCTGAATAACAATAAAAAACACCTCACCGATATGAGAGATTTGCATCAGAACTACAATAAATAAATAAATAAATAAATTAATTATATATATATATATATATATATATATATATATATATATATATATATATATATATATATATATATATATATATATATAAACTCTAGCCAATGAATAATAAAAACACCTCACCCATACGAGAGGTTTGTTTCAAAACCACAATAAATTAATAAATAGATATAAATAAATAAACAAACTCATCAGCCAGTGAAGAATTATAAAAAAAATAACACCTCGCCCATTCGAGAGGTTTGTTTCAGAACTACAATAAATAAATAAACTCATTAGCTGATGAATAATAATAATAAAATACCTTGCCCACATGACAGATTTGTTTCAGAACTACAACAAAATAATTAAATAAATAAATCAGGTAATGCAAAAAGAAGCAGAACAAACTGTAAAGAAAAGGGCATAATTACAAAAATCAAAGGCTTACACAGTTACATTTGTTCACACCTTAGGCTTTATTATTAAAATGACTTTTTTGTTTTTTAACAGAATTTTCATCTTTCTCTGGTTATTTTTTCTGTGATATTTCAGATGTTTTATTTGAATATTCAGACACAAATCTGATTTAATAGAAAAGAGGTTGGTTGTAATTTCTTTCTTCAGCTTGCCTCCATGTGAACAGTCAAAGCTTTAAATGATCATGAAGATAACATTTCCACTGAAGATGTTTTGTGGAATGTACTATGCAAATATTTGAGCTGGTCTTAAACATGTCCATGATGTAATGGACACTCTGGCATTCTTGTTGTATCTAACATTTATACCACTGACAAATTAAAGCAAAAACCTTAATCAGTGATTGGAGAAACACAACAAATGCTGCCATCCACAGGGTACAAGGGGTCACTGAAGGGTTTAATGAATATGAAAAAGATGTTAATCATATGTTGCATCTCAATTTAGCTGAACATTGAACTGTTAAACAGTACTTTCCAACACCATCAGCAAAACATCACATGATGGAATATCTTTTGGGAAAAAAAATGGCATTCCGTGTAACAGTAGAACAATTCACTTGCTCCACAATACGATGCACATAACAATTCATCTACTGTTATTTGATACATATCATAATGCATAATTACATTGCTGTTCACACTAATTATGTAGAAAATAATTTGTGGTGGATGTTTAACTTTAAGAAGCAAATTATTCTTAAGTATTAATTGTATTCCTTGTTAGCTGTTTCCTGTTTGTATATTTTATGAATTCTGATTATTTTGCAAGTGGTTTATTATTTGAAGGTTTCAAATACAAAACCCAGGAAGTCAATTTGTTTAATAGAGAAAAATGCATTTTAAAATGGGGATTTAAAGGAAAACACATTTGAAAATGCACAGATTTCCATCAATAAAATGAAAATGGCACATGCATATTGTTTAATATATTGCACACTCATAGTTACCTAAGCAGCCAAGTTTATGTTTGCCTCAACTCAAAATTTGTGATTTTAGAGACATTGGGTTTTGCATCTGAACAGTTTATTTCTTCAGTGCAGCAGCTGAATTTTTATAGTATCGCAAAAGTCACTTCAAAAAACATTCTGATGTGATACAGGCAAGATTATGCAGATACACACAATATCCCAGGGGTGCTGGAAGTAGGGGTGCTAAGGGGGCTCCAGCACCCCCTGCATCTCAGGAGTGGTAGTTGCAAGGAAATTAAGTTTTCAAAACAAATCAATTTAAAAATCATTTTCTTTTATGTTAATAGTAGAATAAAACCAAACTTTTTTTAAATTTGATTTTATTATAAAATATTCAGTGTATTTTCTGTGTATCTGATGCGCAAACAGAGACAGATGGATTACAGGGCATATTTGATTACAGTGATTACATCAATTGATGAGTTGCATTATTTTTTGTTTTGTGTTGTTGTTGTCCGTGGATCTGATGAGAAAACCTGCAGTCTTTGTGTGAAAAAAGACCCATTCTTTTGTTTAAATCTGAAAACACTTTTTTTCTTGGCTGTCTGCAATTATTGATGGTGGGAGTTATTTGATTGTTTAGTGGTGGCCAAGTGGTTAGTGCACTTGGTTTCAGTGTGGAAGGTTGTTGGTTCAAACCCCACCTCACCCATGTAATGTGGAGTGGAGCTGCATTAGGAAGGGCATCCGGCATAAAACCTGTGCCAATTATACATGCAGATCCACCTCAGATTTGCTGTGGCGACCCTGAGTGAAAAACAAGCGAGCAGCCGAAGGGATTTACTTTTTAGTGTTTTAAATTTAAAAAAGATACTGCGTTGAAATATAGTTATGATGAAGTGTGTTTGTTTCTGTGGTGTATTAGAAAGTTGCAGCTTAGTAAGTCCCTTCGGCTGTTCCTTGTTTGCACTCGGGGTCCTCACAGAAAATCTGAGGTGGATCTGCATGTTGAATTGGCACAAGATTTACAATGGATGCCCTTCATGACGAAACACCACACTACATGGTGAAATTTGGCAGGGGTGGGGTATGAACCAGGAACCTTCTGCACTGAAACCAATTATTTTGTTTATTTTTTATTTTTTTTTGTTTTTTTGTTGCTGATTCGCATTATGGCACTGGCGTCGTGTCCAGGGTGCAACCCACCTACCATGACCCTTAATTGGAGTATAGAAAATGAATGGATGGATGATTCACATTGTTTTGTGACAGTATATTTTTTTTTCTGTTGAAAAAAAAAAATCAAATAATGGAAGTGTAATCCAGGGCAGCATGGTGCCTTATTGGTTATGGGAGGTCATTGGATCGATTCTCATCTGTGGCTTTTCTGTATGGAGTTTGTATGTTCTCCCCGTGTTTGTGTGAGTTCCCTCCAAGTGCTCTGGCTTCCTCCCACATCCAAAAGACAGGCAGGTTAGGTGGATTGGAAAGTTTAAATTCTCTGTAGGTGTGTGTGCAGGTGTGACTGTGCTTGTTTGTCTATACAGTGAAGCAAATAAGTATTTGATCCACTGTCAATTTTGCAAGTTTTCCCACCTACAAAAAAATGCAGAGGTCTGTAATTTTTTTATCATAGGTACACTTCAACTGTGAGAGACAGAATGTAAAAAAAAAAAAAAAAAAAAATCAGAAAATCACATTGTATGATTTTTAAATTACTTTCCATTTTATTGCATGAAATTACTTGATACAATAGAAAAACAGACCTTAATATTTGGTGCAGAAACCTTTGTTTGCAATTACAGAGGTCAGACATTTCCTGTAGTTCTTGACAAAGTTTGCACACAATGCAGCAGGGATTTTTGTCCAATCCTCCATACAGATCTTCTCCAAATCTTTCAGGTTTGGAGTTTCAGCTCCCTCCAAAGATTTTCTATTGAGTTCAGGTCTGTAGACTGGCTAGGCCACTCCAGGACCTTGAAATGCTTATTACAGAGCCCCTCCTTAGTTGCTCTGGCTGTGTGTTTGGGGCAGTGGTGGGCACACTTCCGATAATCCGATAACAGATAATTATCGAAAATAATGTTTTCTTTATCGGATTATCTTTTAAAATAACTTTAAAAAACATTATCGGACCAATTATCTTCCGCTTAATCTTTGTCCAATAACTTTTAAACCGATAAACAAAGCTAAACAGCGACAAACATTTTTAAAATTAGTTTAGCACTCACCTGTTAAAAGTTTTGTAACAGACACAGAGCCATAACCTTTGCAAACAGAAGAGAGCCGCTTGTATAAAAAGCATCTCAATCATGTGCAGACAAAAGAGAAACAGCCCCAAAAGAAAAAAATACATTTCCTTTTACATTGTACTAAAAGGCTGCCGATATCACCTCAGTCATCCAGAGGCATACGTTTTTAAGTTATGGTTCAAATTTTAACCAAAGAAATTTTGGACAAGTTATTTAAAATTACTGTCATGTCTGAGTTTTATTAAGTGAAAATATCAGATATATGTTTTAGTTTTAAAGTAATGTGCTAATTTTTAAGGTTTTGTGAGCACATCCTGTGACCCGCAATGCATTTTGGGTAGGATGATGTAATCTCAGTACATCTAGACAGGACAAATGCATTTCAGACACTCTGTTCAGGCTCCACAGACAACAGCATTAAACTCTAGTGCCTAAAACTCTCTTGAATATATTCTCTGCGTTTATAGATGTTTATTTTATTTGCATTTGTTAAATTCCACGCATTTTAAATGTAGCAGACAGGGATTACTGTATCTGGAATTTTGTTTTCAAGGCCTCTACTGGTCAGTAGTGTTCACTAAGCGTGTGGGAACCAGTAGATAGCAGTGTTCTATTTATTTTGACCCCGGTTATGTCAGATGATTGTCAAATCAACTTTTTGGCTTTACAAATGGCTTTTTTTTGTGTGCAATGAATGTATACATTATACAAGTTTCACTTTTTTAATGGAATCATAACCTTATTTCTTTTTCAAATTCTCCCATTTTTTGCATCCAGCCTTATTTCCTTTAGAAATTTCCTTGACAAATAATATCAGTCTATTAGGACGTCAGGTTATGTGTTACACATATACATGTGTGTGTATATATTTTCCAACTTATTCCCATTGATGAAACACTTCATTTTCTGCCTGAAAGCTTATTAGATGAGTGTGTTCAGGGCTCCGTTTGTTTACAAAATGCACACATGTTACAGACCTTGAAATCCAACAGCAGGGATTGATATTATCCAAAGATTTATGAACATACAAATTAACGTGCTTATCCTTTATCATGATTTTCTCCGTTGTGAGATATAAAAGTGTCTTATCGTAGCGTTCGTGTGTATGTGCGTTATAACGCAGCGCACAAGCGACGTTACGGTATTCTTCAGAACAACAACATACGCAACATGCATCCAGCAGCAGACACGCTGCTGTCATAGACAACTGCCTGTAAAGTTTTTTGGCAAGTTATAACTTTCTAAACAGCGTAATTTGTAATGAAAGCCGCTTCATTTGTGCGGCTCTTTCGGCGCCATGTTTGTTTTTTCAGAGACAGCAGTAAGCTCCTCCTACCCCTCCAAACGGAGGGATTTGTAGCCCTTCGCCTTCCCCTCCGCCTCGCTCCAAAAAGAGGCACTTTTACCCAGAATCCTTTGCGATCTGTCTGTTACAAAACCTCAGAATTAGTGCATTACTCAACATTAAAAGATATATGTTATATTTTAACTTTGTACAAATGACATAATTGACATTAATGGAGTTATTCTATCGGTATTAATGTTATTTATAATCAAAACCATAAGTCAGCATGACTTTATTTTTCAAGACCTGCGCCTGACCGGAGCATCATAATAGATAGCGAGTTGGCTTTATGACTGCTCTTTGAGTGCCTCAGTGTTGGGAGCTCTGTAGTAAAAACGAGCATCCAGCAGGGACATAATGTAGAAAGAAAAGTGTTGTCTCATTGTCGGGGTCTGTATTTATTTTTAATATTGTTGTAAGCTATTAAGTTTGTTCTACTACTAGTTGTAGATGTGTCAGAGGTAATATTGGAATTTATCGGTTATCTGTAACTTCCGATACATTTTTGGGTGGTTTATTGTTTTATCTTTATCGAAGATAACTTTTTCAGTTATCTGATTATCTGTTATCGAAGTTAATTTTTTTGGTTATCTGTGCCCACCACTGGTTTGGGGTCATTGTCATGCTGGAAGACCCATCCATGACCTATCTTCAATGCTCTTATTGAAGGAAGGATGTTGTTTGCCAAAATCTTGTGATACATGACCCCATCCATCCTCCCTTCAAAACGATGCAGTCATCCTGTTCCCTTTGCAGAAAAGCACCCCCCAAAAAAATAACGTTTCCACCCCCATGCTTCACAGTTGGGATGGTTTTCTTGGGGTTGTTCTCATCTTCCAAACATGGCAAGTGGAGTTGATTCCAAAAAGCTCTATTTTGGTCTCATCTGACCACATGACCTTCTCCCATGCCTCTTCAGGATCATCCAGATGGTCATTTTCAAACTTCAAATGGGCCTGGACATGTGCTGGCTTGAGCAGCGGGACCTTGCTGCCCTGCAGGATTTTAAACCACGACGGCATCATGTGTTACTAATGTAATCTTTGTGACTGTGGACCCAGCTGTCTTCAGGTCATTGACCAGGTCCTCCCATGTAGTTCTGGGATTTCTCAGAATCATCCTTACCCCACGAAGTGAGCTCTTGCATGGAATCCCAGACCAAGGAAGACTGACAGTTATCTTGTGTTTCTTCCATTTTCTAATAATTGCACCAACAGTCGTCTTCTCACCAAGCTGCTTGCCTGTTGTCCTGTAGTCCATCCCAGCCTTGTGCAGGTCTACAGTTTTGTCGCTGGTGTCCTTAGACAGCGCTTTGGTCTTGGCTGTGGTGGACAGGTTGGAGTGTGATTGATTGAGTGTGTGGACAGGTAAGGAGTGCAGAATAGGAGGGCTTCTTAAAGAAAAACTAACAGGTCTGTGAGAGCCAGAATTCTTGCTGGTTGGTAGGTGATCAAATCCTTATTTCATGCAATACAATGCAAATTAATTATTTAAAAATCATTTAATGTGACTTTCTGGATTTTTTTTTTTTTTTTTTGGGACTCTGTCTATCACAGTTCAAGTGTACCTATGATAAAAAAAATTACACAGCTCTCCATTCTTTGTAGGCAGGAAACTTGCAAAATTGACATTGGATAAAATCTTTATTTGCCTCACTCTATGTGGCCTTGCGACAGACTGGTGTCCTGTCCAGGGTCACTGTCACTGCTGCAATAGGCTCCAGCACCACCCCCCACCCCCCGCGACCCATAATTGGAGTAAGCGGTTGAAGATGAGTGAGTGAGTTAACTGTAATCCAAATACACATTATTTAAGCCAAAACAGTTGAAATGTGCAATCTCAGTGTGACGTCAAAGAGGAACATCAGGTTCAGTGAGCTGAAAACAGTGTCAATCCTCACAAAAAGTTCAGAGAAACAATATTTTTTGTCAGTGTCTGTGTCTGAAAGCTTGTTTGAAAACAACAGAGAAGATAACGTGGTAGTTATACTTAATGATCAGATGGTAGGTTTGAGCCAAATGAATCCACACAACAACAAAGGGGGCAAATATAAGAGAGATTGACGGGATGGAGGTGACAGTAAAGGAATTGCTCATGATTTACAAAAGCCAAATAATACTAAATGTTGATTTCTATTTATTAAATTAAATATTAATTACTATGTATTATATATAAAATCCAAGGATTTTGCTAATATAAATGTAACACTAGACTGGTCCACATGCACACTTGATTTTTTTATTTCATTATTAAATGTGTATTTCCCACCTGCCTTCAACTCTTCATGTGGACACCATGGGTCCAGTGCTCATGTTCAATACAGGTGGTCCAAAGAGCAGAGTTTGCTCCTAAGGTGGCAGTGCACTGACGCAGACGAAATGTGGTGTGCTGGTCGGTTGGTCTGACATTTGTCAATGTGTAAGTCATAGCCCAGCGCACATCTGTAAAGCAGAGGTGTACTGTACATAATAATGTGTCCATAATATGACCTCAGTCATTCATTCCGAACCCCGTCCTCTGTCTCTCTCTTGCAGAACACACATATTTTAAAAAAAATGTAAATTACCTACCATGACTTTTCAGCTCTGAGACGTTATTTCATGAGACTCCTCAGTACGCAGTTTTGTCTTTTCCTGGGAAAAATAGCAGATAGTGCATTTTGCTTTAGCAAGTCTTTTCAGATCCTTTTTATTCCAGTTTCAGAAGAAACGTGCGTCCTTCCATGAAATGATGATCAGAAAAATGAGCACCAACTATAGATCCAATTTGTAGCTCTCCCACAGCTGGTGTAAAGCCCACATTCTGTCTGTTGTCACTTTGATTTGAGCACTCAGCCACAACATACCTACAGTATGAGGCATATTTCCACATTAAATAACATAATTTCTAATCAATATCAGAGCTGCAGTCTGTGTACTTTCAAGATGGCTAAAAGCAAAGATTTCCTGAAGTGATGTCATATGCACCTTGGAAGGGGTAATTAACGTGTAAAATTTTAAATCTCATAAAATCATCAAATTGTCTGTTTATGACCCCTTTACTGGATTATTTGGACTTAATGCATCATGTAAAATAATGTTCATGTCAAGCATAACAAACCGTTTCAGTTGCACTTTAAGGCAAAGCCCACTTCTTTGGTGAGTGTTTGAACACTCCTACTTGGACATTATTATGGGATGTGAATGCGAGGAGTGGAGAGTGGTGTTTTGTCTCAGTCTGCTGACTTTGTTTAGACTATGAAAACATATTCTATCAGTGATCAAAATAGGTAAGGTTGCACTGATATTCAGTCAGACGTGTTTCCTTTCGTTTTATAGATGGTGACAATCACTGAGTTTTTTTTTTTTTAGGTCTGGTGGTATTTCTTCTTGAGTCCAGATTTTGATGATGAGTTGATGCAGTTGACATTAGAGAAAGAGACCTCCGACCTAAAAGAACTCAACGGAAATGCTGTCTTTCCTGGATGCTTTGTTGTTTTTAATGCTTTTAAGGGCATTGAGAGTTTCTTCAAGAGTTGGGGTTCAGTTGAGTTCTTTAACCATGTCTTGTCTTGGTAAATCACTGATCACTTCCTCGTCTTCAATGACTGGGTTGGTGTTCAAGAGGTCTTCAAAGTGTTCACCGATGTCCTCTCTGGTTGTCAGCAGGCTCACACCATTTTTGCTTTGAAGACGTGTTTATCCTTGGGTGGAGGGATTGCTATAGTGACACTGAAAAAGCCTCTGCTGTCATTTCTGTCAGAGAGGGCTTGGATTTCTGCAGCCTTGTTGATCCTCTGCTGATTTTTCAGTGTGCAAGTTTCATTTTTGCACATTTTCATTTTCATTTTCTTTGCTTTGCTGTAGTCAAAACTTCATTTGTCTCGCAAGGCTGGATCTTTCGATCAAGGAAAGCTTTTCGCTTTTGGGCGACAAGTCATTGGAGAGCCCGGCCATTCTCTTCAAACCAGTCCTGGTGCTTCCTCTTCTGCTGCCTTGAGTGTTTCTTGGCAGGCTGCTGTTATGGCTGTTGTCTGGGTGTCTTGGTGGCTTTCCTCACTTGTCTCCTTTTTGCATGGTCCCTTAGTTTATGAAACTGTGCTCCACACAGATTTACCATAGAATACCATACTGTTTGTATTTCTTTGTAGGTGATGTGAATAAAGTCCAAAACGTAATCAGTGTCTTGGAAATGTTCATGTATCCGTCCCCTGGCTTGTCTGCAAAAGACTGGATGTAAATGTGATTTTTATTTATTTTAATTCATGATGTATAGATTACTTTTCACTTTGAGTTTAAAGGGCACAATTTTAGAAATTTTAATATAAATGGCCTTCATTTTTGTTTTGTTTTTTAATGTTAAAAAATGAAAATGAAAATGTCAAAACTCAAGTCTAAAAGTCAAGTCAGCTAAATCCAAAGGTGCCCTCATACAACCCCAATTCCAATAAAGTTGGGACATTGTGTAAAATGTAAATAAAAATAGAATACAATGATTTGCAAATCCTCTTCTATATTCAAATTAATTCACAACAAAGACAAGATATTTAATGTTCAAAATGATAAACTTTATTGTTTTGTGCAAATATTTGCTCATTTTGAAATGGATGCCTGCAACACATTTCAAAAAAGTTGGGACGTGACAAAAAGACCTGAAAAGTTGATGAATGCTCAAAGAACACCTAAATGGAAACAGGTGAGTGTCATGATTGGGTGTAAAAGGAGCATCCCCCAATGGCTCAACCGTTCACAAGCAAAGATGGGGCGAGGATCACCACTTTGTGAACAACTCTGTGAAAAAAATAGTCCAACAGTTTAAGAACAATGTTTCTCAACGTTCAATTGCAAGGAATTTAGGGATTCCATCATTTGCAGTCCATAATATAATCAGAAGATTCAGAGAATCTGGAGAACTTTCTACATGTAAGCGGCAAGGCCAAAAACCAACATTGAATGCCCGTAAGCTTCAATCCCTCAAGTGCAAGTTAAAACTCACCATGCAAAGCGAAAGCCATACATCGACAACAAACAGAAACGCTGCCGCCTTCTCTGGGCCCGAGCTCATTTGAAATGGACAGACGCAAAGTGGAAAAGTGTGCTGTCGTCTGATGTGTCCACATTTCAGATTGTTTTGGAAATCCTGGATGTCGTGTCCTCAGGACAAAAGAGGAAAACGACCATCCAGAATGTTACCAGCGCGATGCCAGCATCTGTGATGGTATGGGGGTGTGTTAGTGCCCATGGCATGGGCAACTTACACATCTGTGATGGCACCATCAATGCTGAAAGGTACATGCAGGTTTTGGAGCAACACATGCTGCTATCCAAGCAACATCTTTTTCAGGGACATTCCAGTATATTTCAGTAAGACAATGCCAAGCCACATTCAGCACGTGTTACAACAGTGTGGCTTCGTAGTAAAAGAGTGCGGGTACTAGACTGACCTGCCTGCTGTCCAGACCTGTCACCCAGCGCAAAATATGACAACGGAGACCCCGGACTGTTGAACAACTGAAGTCATACATCAAGCAAGAATGGGAAAGAATTCCACCTACAAAGCTTCAACAATTAGTGTCCTCAGTTCCCAAACACTTACTGAGTGTTGTTAGAAGGAAAGGTGATGTAACACAGTGGTAAACATACCACTGTCCCAGCTTTTTTGAAACTTGTTGCAGGCATCCATTTCAAAATGAGCAAATATTTGCACAAAAACAATAAAGTTTATCAGTTTGAACATTAAATACCTTGTCTTTGTGGTGTATTCAATTGAATATAGGTTGAAGAGGATTTGCAAATCATTGTATTCTGGTTTTATTTACATTTTACACAATGTCCCATCTTCATTGGAATTGGGGTTGTAGAAATGTCAAATCTTTCAACAGGCTTCTAAGCCTAAACACAGAAGGAGATATGTATGTATGAAATCAGTCAACAGCATACAGCCTGGCCTAGGGTTTGAAAATGATTATTCTTTATTAATAAAACAGTTACCTGGCTAATGCCGCATTAGTGCAATTTTGAATCCTGCAACTGTTGATCTCAAACAGGTTTAGCCTACCTTCTTCTCGATCTATATTACTTTAAAATCAATTCAGCCATAACCCGTTGTGGGATTAGCAAGTAAACATATGTTTATACTGTGTGCACCAGTAGTGTGCAGTCTTAAGTTTTTAGACAAAGAAGAAAATTTTCATAAGGTCTGTAAAATTAAAGTCCAATCACTTGCTGATAAGTTGTGCAACTAAAAGTGGAATTGTTTGGCTTTACCCTCACACCACTTGTGAAGGTGGAGAATGGTGACTGTAATCAGTGTTTTGTGTTAGTCAGATTCAAGTACACAAAAATGACTGATATTACCTAAATTTTACATGATATGTGCTGGGAGACTCATGGAAGACTCACTGCAGCCAGATCCAGACTGTCAGTTGTTTTAAAGGGTTATTTACCAGATTCTGATGTTTGTTATTAGTGATTTGCCTATTCCTGCCGTGAAGAAATAAAATCAAAAAATAGACTGTGCAAGGCAGATTGACTGCTTGACCTTGATCTCGAAATGAAGTTATTGGGAAATGATCAGCAACTGCAATTTCCACCATTTCTGACTGATGTAAACTTTTGTCCATCACTGCCTTGAGGTCATCATTCGCTCTTTTGATTCCATCCATCCAATGTCATTTTACAATTTCTTCTTTATTGTAAAGGCAGGATTCACTAAACATGCTGCATGTGACTGTAGCTCTGCTCCAGATACACAAAAGCGATGTTTTCAGCCAAGCGTGACTTTGATAAAGTGCAGTGTGTTCCGAGAGGTACACAGTACATGCTGCACCAGCATGGACCCAGACGAGGCACTTTGACATAAATCAACTAGAGGTTTAGGATGAGAGTGTTCTGTCAAACGAGGTTTTAAACACACCGGTGTGGCAGTGAGACAACGCTTCCTTTTTTAGCTTCAGACTCACACCGGGTCAGCTGCGAGATGTGGATCTGGCAGCTGAGAAGCATCCAGGCATGTAAATCAATGTAGGAGCAGAACAGGAACACATGCACACTCAAATATGTAAGCAGTCAAACACATGCACACTTATATACTATGGAGAGCCACACACACACATTATAACAGTGTTGCATCAAACACCTTGTGAGGATGTTATGGTCAACCTCTCAACCCCAAGGTGTTTTTAACCCATCTTTCCAATGAACCGAGGTTTAAGACAAAACTTTTAAGAGTTTAGAAATACAATAGCAAAAGACAAATTTCAAATATGTATGCAGTGATGCTGGTAACGCGTTACTCTAATCTGACCACTTTTTTTAGTAATGAGTAATCTAACACGTTAATCTTTCCAAATCACTAATCAGATTAACGTTACATCTACAAGTCACTGTGCGTTACTATTATTTTTGCATTGTGGGTCGATAGCAGCATTAAACTCGGTCCGTGGGCAGGAGGTCGGGGTTCGACTGAACTGCCCACTTTAAGCGAGCTGTGAGCTTTTCATCCGCAACAGCTACAACTCGTCCTCACCTCTTAAAGCACAGTGACAACAGCACACCTGCACTGAGCTTTACAAAGACATTTTTATGCTTTTTTTCTCAGAGCCGCTCCGTATCTGCTGCTAAAAACAGCTGATCCTCTGCAGCACGTCAACAACTAACACTATTTTCCACTCAAATGCACCTAAACTCTTTTTCTGAGGAGCACATGATGTGAAAACGCAATAAAATTTTCTTACCTGTAAATCTGGTCATGTTTTCTGCATAAATAAATGTTATCCATTCTTTGTGCTCAAACGCCAAATCAGGGGCGAATCCAGATGGAATGGGGGCGTGGGGCAAGGATGTGCTCCCCCCCCACAACACCCCTAGATTAAAGGTCCGGTTTTGAAGCCTTTTTTTTTTTACTACAACTACTAATACTACTTAAAATAATAATAATTTCGACAAGTAAAATGTTGAGAGAATTTAAATGTTAGAAAAATGTTAGAATGAATTTAATAGTTACATTTATAAACAATGTACATTAGAAATTGCAAGTTTTACTGTTACAGTGCTGTCAACAGTTAAATATGAGGTCAAGAAAGAGGTCTTTATTTTACTTTTTGTAAAACAAGTATTTATTTTCATTGAAGCCAAGAAAGGGTGACTATAAAGTGAGTTTTGGCAAAACAGGTATTATTGTCATGTTGAGGTGGCAGAGGGTTGTTGTCGGCAGCTGGGGAAAGTAACTACAACCCCTGGCAAAAATTATGGAATCACCGGCCTCGGAGGATGTTCATTCAGTTGTTTAATTTTGTAGAAAAAAAGCAGATCACAGACATGACACAAAACTAAAGTCATTTCAAATGGCAACTTTCTGGCTTTAAAAAACACTATAAGAAATCAGGAAAAAAATTGTGGCAGTCAGTAACGGTTACTTTTTAGACCAAGCAGAGGGAAAAAAAATATGGAATCACTCAATTCTGAGGAAAAAATTATGGAATCATGAAAAACAAAAGAACACTCCAACACATCACTAGTATTTTGTTGCACCACCTCTGGCTTTTATAACAGCTTGCAGTCTCTGAGGCATGGACTTAATGAGTGACAAACAGTACTCTTCATCAATCTGGCTCCAACTTTCTCTGATTGCTGTTGCCAGATCAGCTTTGCAGGTTGGAGCCTTGTCATGGACCATTTTCTTCAACTTCCACCAAAGATTTTTAATTGGATTAAGATCTGGACTATTTGCAGGCCATGACATTGACCCTATATGTCTTTTTGCAAGGAATGTTTTCACAGTTTTTGCTCTATGGCAAGATGCATTATCATCTTGAAAAATGATTTCATCATCCCCAAACATCCTTTCAATTGATGGGATAAGAAAAGTGTCCAAAATATCAACATAAACTTGTGCATTTACGGATGGTGTAATGACAGCCATCTCCCCAGTGCCTTTACCTGACATGCAGCCCCATATCATCAATGACTGTGGAAATTTACATGTTCTCTTCAGGCAGTCATCTTTATAAATCTCATTGGAACGGCACCAAACAAAAGTTCCAGCATCATCACCTTGCCCAATGCAGATTCAAGATTCATCGCTGAATATGACTTTCCTCCAGTCATCCACAGTCCACGATTGCTTTTCCTTAGGCCATTGTAACCTTGTTTTTTTCTGTTTAGGTGTTAATGATGGCTTTCATTGAGCTTTTCTGTATGTAAATCCCATTTCCTTTAGGCAATTTCTTACAGTTCGGTCACAGACGTTGAGTCCAGTTTCCTCCCATTCGTTCCTCATTTGTTTTGTTGTGAATGTTCAATTTTTGAGACATATTGCTTTAAGTTTTCTGTCTTGACGCTTTGATGTCTTCCTTGGTCTACCAGTATGTTTGCCTTTAACAACCTTCCCATGTTGTTTGTATTTGGTCCAGAGTTTAGACACAGCTGACTGTGAACAGCCAACATCTTTTGCAACATTGCGTGATGATTTACCCTCTTTTAAGAGTTTGATAATCCTCTCCTTTGTTTCAATTGACATCTCTCGTGTTGGAGCCATGATTCATGTCAGTCCACTTGGTGCAACAGCTCTCCAAGGTGTGATCACTCCTTTTTAGATGCAGACTAATGAGCAGATCTGATTTGATGCAGGTGTTAGTTTTGGGGATGAAAATTTACAGGGTGATTCCATAATTTATTCCTCAGAACTGAGTGATTCCATATTTTTTTTTCCCTCTGCTTGGTCTAAAAAAGTAACCATTACTGACTGCCACAATTTTTTTTTTTCCTGATTTCTTATAGTGTTTCTTAAAGCCAGAAAGTTGCCATTTGAAATGACTTTAGTTTTGTGTCATGCCTGTGATCTGCTTTTTTTCTACAAAATTAAACAACTGAATGAACATCCTCCGAGGCCGGTGATTCCATAATTTTTGCCAGGGGTTGTAGTAATCTAACTTAGTTACTTTTCCAATTGAGTAATCAATAAAGTAACTAAGTTACTTTTTCAAGGAGTAATCAGTAATCAGTAATTTGATTACTTTTTCAAAGTAACTGTGGCAACACTGTATGTATGTATGTGTGTATATATATATATATATATATATATATATATATATATATGTATATAATATACACACACACACACACACGTGCTATACGCGTTGGTGAATGTGAGGCATTATTGTAAAGTGCTTTGGACATCTGATGCAGATGGAAAAGTGCTATATAAATGCAGTCCATTTACCAGTTATAGATTGCCATATCCACAGCATTCCATAATTGCCTTGGGTCATGAATGGCAACCACTCAGGCAGACAGCTGTTCCAATTCCACATCTCTAAAATAACCATCTATCTGCTGCAGCCAGGTCAAATGCAGGTATCGCTTTAGTGTTCTCCACCTACAGGGGTCCTCAACACTCAGGCACCTGTGTGTTGGATGCCCAGAGAAATGGGGAACATGGCAAAAATGCCGTAGCTAATACTCCCTCACAAAGTAGGTGATACTCCTAATTCTAGTCTCTCTTAGTAACCACTTGTTTGGCACAAAGTCATTCTATATATATATATATATATATATATATATATATATATATATATATATATATATATATATATATATGAACAGCCATAAATAAATCTGGGTGGATGATGCGTTCATGTTGTGTGAAATACATACTGTGTATGGAATTTAGTTAAATCTTTAATATTATAATATAATAATATTCTAATAATAAAATAATAATTTACAAAATTTGTACAAAACTATCAGTTTTTGTAATAATAAACACAATCAGTTTTTGTAATAATAAACGCACTCGTTTAATCTTCTCAAGAGTAATTTATTAATTTGCAGAAAGTTTAAATTGCCACAGTGGTCCCAAACAAAGGGAATGTGGGCCAAATGTTTCCTGCAGGCACCACATTTGTAGTTGAGCGATGTAGTAAAGTAGGAAAAAGTCTGCTTTGGGACAAAGTCTTTCTCACAGGGTTGTATGGATTTGTTACATGTTATTTCAGTATTATGATGTAATAGCTGTTAAGGAATAAAAAATATTGGTCCATTTCTTTGATTTAGTACATTTTTTTGTGGAAAAGGTTTGAATTTATCACTGAGTGGAAAAGGTTTGAGTTTCTCCCCCTTTATATGCACATAAAAATGTCGTTGCTGTCTGATTATTGGACGTTATCTGATTAAGTGTTCATGTAAATGGAAAAATCTGCTATTCTTTATCCGCTAACGACCGTTTTGTGATGATGAGAAATCCTATTAACTCACCCTGATTTTTCCCTAATACTCTGATTTCTTTGGTACATGTATACCATTAATCGGATTGACTTCCTTCTTTTACATTTCTGCATGTGTAAAAGCAGTTGTCACTCACATTTCCAGAGGGACTGTTGACTTGTCGGGTCTTGTAACATCTTTCATTCGATCACAAAGTTTAGACCCTTCGTTGTGTGTCCAAAAAGAAAGTGTGCTTCAACATTGTTCGTTCAGTGTTCTAAAGAGCAAATTTCTCAGCAATGTGTTTTGTAGACATATTTATACAAGTTGATCGGATTTTACTCAAAGAATGATACCATATTTCCTCAGTTTTTGTGAACAAAGACATCAACTCTGTGTACCTCTTCACAGAAAGAGAGAGAGAGAGAGACAGAGAGAGAGAGATGTGAGGTGAAGAGAGGGGCAGAGAGAGAGAGAGGAGGGGAGAGAGAGTGCTCATTTTCTCTACACAGTCGATGCTTTTTGTCTCAAGAGCTGCCTTTTCTTCTTTCTCCACCTCCAAAGAAATCCAACTAATGAACTGAAACCATGTAAACCCGGTTTTCCAATTATCGGATTACTGAAGTGCACGAAAATACGTCAGATCAGCTTATTACAGTTATCTGATTGCTCACAGTTATCTTATTATTATTGTCATGTAAACGTGGTCACTAACAGGCACACTTGACTCTAATCCATCATCAAGTCAATCCATCGTCCACCAGTCATCCAAAAGATGCCAGCTCAGTCTCTGGGATATAGCATAGGCAAAACATAGATTCTGTTTGGATTGATATGATGTGTCAAAGTTCTCAAGGTGAGAAAGAATTTGTAATCATAACTATATATGTTCTTTTAATTATATGACTTTGAAAATGAGAGCATTTATTGAGATGGATGTTTCCTTGGATTTTCCAAAGCCTAGGGGAAAAAAAACAAAAACAAACTGTCAGCTTCATGATAAGCATTACAATTTGAGAGTTTCTTCTTGTTTACCAATTTGCTCATTCTACCAGGTTTCTCCATGTTCAGCTAAAAGCAGGTTGAGATCTTTGTTAGAATATTGTAAAGCATCCAACTTGTCATCTAAAAGGAAGTAATGAAGTGATCCAGAATCAAGAACCTGATCAACACCAAAATTTAATAAATTTTTGATTTTCATATTATTGATATTTCCATCAGGTTTAGTTTGGTCATACTTTCTGCATATGGTTAATTGTAGTGTTGTTGTTTTTTTTTCCATTTGGTTGTCATTAGTAGAAACATAGGAGCACACACTCCAGAATTCCAGAAAACGAGCCTGAGGCTTGAGTTATGACAATGAGAACTTGTGCCTAGCTCCTTGGGACACTTGTGTTAAGATTACATAATGACACTGCTCATTAACCTCGTGACCTCCTCTTAGGAATGCTGTCCTTTGTTTTACTCAGTGTCACAACACAACAGTGCAGGCTGCGCAGTGTTACTGAGATCCTGCGCACCTCCTCTGGTCCGCTTGTACGGTACAAAACTGTTTTGTATAAACTCTTTGGGTGTGACAAAAACACACTCGTTCATGATGAGAGCTACTTAGAAGGAATCGGCTAAAAAAAGGGATTTTGAAAACACACTGTAGCTTAAGTACACTCAAAAAACTGACTCATTGGATTGGATTTCCATCTAATAAATATATATAGTCCCATCCAAATTAAATTACATTATCTTGCATGGATGTGATTAATTTGAGTTGGGGCTACATATATTTATTAGATGGAAATCCTGCACATAATTGAAATGAGTTCATCCAGAGAGTGTAGGTTCACAAGTAGCTTGCATTGTTTCAGGCTTCATGCAAAGCAGCATCCATCTCATTTGTCAAATAAGCGGGCAGTCACTCTGACACTGTTTGTTCTGGTTCAGTTGGACCACAATATGTTGATTCTGATCATCTTGTGGGTAAGGAATAAACATGCATTTGGAACTCTGGTGTAGACAAAAACAAGTGAACCATGGTCCATTTAAAAAGGTGTGACTCAACTTGGTTCCAAGTAGACCAAGATACAGCTCACTTGGTGGTGAGAATGCAAACAGAACCAATCAGTCACATGTCCAATCCAAATGAAAATTCTGTACATTGTGATGCTTATTTTGCTATGAAAAAATGTTTCAGAATGAGTCAGGAGTTGATGTAGTTTCTCAGTCAGGTTTGGTCACATATGCTCATCTCTGCAGTTTGCAAAAACCCAGTAACAATTTGAGCCATCTGTTTTCTGCTACTAGTCTATAAAATTGTTTACGGACTGGCACCTTCCTACCTAACTGACCTAATTAA
The DNA here is from genome assembly GCF_902500255.1 of Thalassophryne amazonica. Classification (NCBI taxonomy): domain Eukaryota; kingdom Metazoa; phylum Chordata; class Actinopteri; order Batrachoidiformes; family Batrachoididae; genus Thalassophryne; species Thalassophryne amazonica. Next base: position 63,854,158 of record NC_047115.1, read on the forward strand.
ACCATACGCACTTATTTTCCCTTTCGTATGGCTAGCATACTGGCATACTATAATTCTACGCTTTTTACTCTTTTAATTCATTTTATTAGGAAACGGAGCGTGCCGCGGCCTCAACTTTACCTAAATTCTGGGTCTTTTAGTGAAGCTTAGGGCTGGTGGCTGGTGATCACCTTAGTATTTCCTGTTTTTCTTGTTGTTTAATACTGGCAAATTATACAGTATTTGTTGTCTTTCTGATGCCTGATTCTGTTTTTTTCTCTCTGTTTAAGGTGCAGCTCCATCCAGAGATGGGTCTGGTATTTGTGCTGGAGACCCTCCTGTCCTCTGCACCAACAGCATTTCCTGTATATTAGTTTTGTGAATTGTTCTGTAATTTATGTCTGTAGCATGGCCCAAGCAGAGGGTCACCCCTTTGAGTCTGGTCTGCTTGAGGTTTCTTCTTCAGAGGGAGTTTTTCCTTACCACTGTTGCTCTGGGGGTTAATAAGGTTAAACCTTACTTGTGTGAAGTGCCTTGAGACTCTGTTGTGATTTGGTGCTATATAAATGAAAATAAATTGAAATTGAAATCTGTACTGTAGAGCCAAATACATTGCAATTACAATACAATAGAGACAAATACATTGCAACTAAGCCCTTTAACGTGATCCATCTTGGGTTAGCAAGGCCTTGAAGTTGCTGTTATTGCTACATGTATAGAATTTGTGCAGAAGTCAATATTTTGGGTGGCAAAGTTGATGGTGGGTCTACTGACTGAGTGCACGAATAAAAGCCCAATACTGGATTGCAATGCACACACAAACAAACAACATGATGGTGAAGGAAGAGGAAGTACGGGCCTTCTGCTTATCATTTGGTTCACTCGGGTTTGCAACAGGAGATCCGAGGATGCCCTTCCTGATGCAAATCCACATACATGGAGAATGGGCAGATTAGAAGTATTGTCGTGTGTAAGCAAATAGAGCAAATGGAAAAGTGCAACATCTTAACTTTTTGGTTATTGGTGTGGCGTCAAACAAAAATAGGTGTGAAAGTGACTTCTGTCCTTACAAAAATGAATATCATCAATGGCTGTATTTTTCTCTTTTGTTAGATTTTATTTTTTTCCCCCAATGATGTTGGTAGATATCTTGTTTTATATAGTGACAGTCATCTGGAGGTCACATTCTACATCAGTATATTTGCGAGAGTCAACATGTTTTTAAAAAGCTTGGCTATATTTTTGGTGTCATCACTGGTCCTGTCAACTACTTTAAAGACTCTTACAATGATACTAATTCCAGCCCAGGCTTGAAAATTCAGTAAACTTAACCCTCTCCACTGTAAACAAATATCTTATGAAGAGCTCCCAAATTTGGCCAAGCAGGGTAATGAAGGACTCAGGCTGCTCTGTGTTGTATATACAGACTGTGTGTGTTTGTAGGGAGGAGAGATGAAGGTGACCATTGACTCTGCTGCGTCCTCTTTTCTCTTCCAGGCGACTGGGAGTGCTATCCACATGACCCCACTGTATGGCATGTAAGTCACTGCTTTTTTTGTTTCCATGGCACATGCCTAGATTAGTGTAACTTCACCTTTGTACCGGGTGCACTATACATTTTTTTTGGTTTTTCTGGGTAACTGTATAATTGTTTTTCCTTTCCTTTGACTATTCAGCAACAGCTGTTACTGCTCACCCTCATGACACAACTTTGATTTTATTATTACAGAAATAAATTAAAATGTGTCAGATTTGCCACAGTTAAAAAAAAAAACAAGCCAGCTTCAATTAGTTATATGAGCTCTATCATAGTGATAAATTAAGTTGTTCAACTCTCACAAGTAATTTTTTAGTATGATAGAGTTGATTTCACTCTATGACAGACTTTATGTGAGGTTTTTATAACTATTAAGAGTGGGACCAAATGTTGTCACAGAAAATTTTATTCTGAAAAATTTACTGTGCATAAGTGTTACCATATCACTGTGATTGCCTGTTTTTGACTGGAGGAAAAATGATATATTAAATAAAATATAAATATACTAAATATTAAAAAAAACCTCTAATCATCTGAAGTGAATTTATGTAATGACAAGTAAAATTGTCAACTTTATATAGCTCCATTATTATGTAAAAAGTCAATTGTAGATTTTGTATCATAATTATAGTTGTATTGTAATACATTTAACTCTTTATTTGATGATCAGGTCAGTATCTTGTCTGTTTAAGCTCAGAATGTGGATGTATATAGTGGAAAAATTACATTTTGCTTCCTGTGTGTTAGGGTTAGAAAAACAATCAGTATAACAGGAATTTCTGCCCTTTTTTTCTTGGCAGAAAATCTGCTATGTTTTAAGGCGACATCATCCCAGCCTCGCAGCTGACAAATATATATATATATATACACTCAACAAAAACTATAAACGCAACACTTTTGGTTTTGCTCCCATTTTGTATGAGATGAACTCAAAGATCTAAAACTTTTTCCACATACACAATATCACCATTTCCCTCAAATATTGTTCACAAACCAGTCTAAATCTGTGATAGTGAGCACTTCTCCTTTGCTGAGAGAATCCATCCCACCTCACAGGTGTGCCATACCAAGATGCTGATTAGACACCATGATTAGTGCACAGGTGTGCCTTAGACTGCCCACAATCAAAGGCCACTCTGAAAGGTGCAGTTTTGTTTTATTGGGGGGGGGGGGATACCAGTCAGTATCTGGTGTGACCACCATTTGCCTCATGCAGTGCAACACATCTCCTTCGCATAGAGTTGATCAGGTTATCAATTGTAGCCGGTGGAATGTTGGTCCACTCCTCTTCAATGGCTGTGCGAAGTTGCTGGATATTGGCAGGAACTGGTACATGCTGTCGTATACGCCGGTCCAGAGCATCCCAAACATGCTCAATGGGTGACATGTCCGGTGAGTATGCCGGCCATGCAAGAACTGGGACATTTTCAGGTTCCAAGAATTGTGTACAGATCCTTGCAACATGGGGCCGTGCATTATCCTGCTGCAACATGAGGTGATGTTCTTGGATGGTACAACAATGGGCCTCAGGATCTCGTCACGGTATCTCTGTGCATTCAAAATGCCATCAATAAAATGCACCTGTGTTCTTCGTCCATAACAGATGCCTGCCCATACCATAACCCCACCGCCACCATGGGCCACTCGATCCACAACATTGACATCAGAAAACCGCTCACCCACACGACGCCACACACGCTGTCTGCCATCTGCCCTGAACAGTGTGAACCGGGATTCATCCGTGAAGAGAACACCTCTCCAACGTGCCAAATGCCAGCGAATGTGAGCATTTGCCCACTCAAGTCGGTTATGACGACGAACTGGAGTCAGGTCAAGACCCTGATGAGGATGACGAGCATGCAGATGAGCTTCCCTGAGACGGTTTCTGACAGTCTGTGCAGAAATTCTTTGGTTATGCAAACCGATTGTTTCAGCAGCTGTCCGAGTAGCTGGTCTCAGACGATCTTGGAGGTGAACATGCTGGATGTAGAGGTCCTGGGCTGGTGTGGTTACACGTGGTCTGTGGTTGTGAGGCTGGTTGGATGTACTGCCAAATTCTCTGAAACGCTTTTGGAGATGGCTTATGGTAGAGAAATGAACATTCAATACATGAGCAACAGCTCTGGTTGACATTCCTGCTGTCAGCATGCCAATTGCACGCTCCCTCAAATCTTGAGACATCTGTGGCATTGTGCTGTGTGATAAAACTGCACCTTTCAGAGTGGCCTTTGATTGTGGGCAGTCTAAGGCACACCTGTGCACTAATCATGGTGTCTAATCAGCATCTTGATATGGCACACCTGTGAGGTGGGATGGATTATCTCAGCAAAGGAGAAGTGCTCACTATCACAGATTTAGACTGGTTTGTGAACAATATTTTAGGGAATTGGTGATATTGTGTATGTGGAAAAAGTTTTAGATCTTTGAGTTCATCTCTTACAAAATGGGAGCAAAACCAAAAGTGTTGCGTTTATATTTTTGTTGAGTGAGTTTTGTGTACTGCTTTTTATGTTTTATTACGCATTTTTCATGACGTTAACCTGCATAATTATCACAAAGTTGAAAAGATGCAACTTTGACAAGACAATATAATTTCAGTTTAAATTTAATTAGCTTATAATGCTCCAAATCACAGCAAAGCCATCCCAAGGCGCCTTACATGAAACAATTCAACATAAAATTTAAATAAATAATTAAAAATGAATACAAAAAAATTCAAATACATGATTAAAAACAGAAGTAAAAGAATAAAACAGATAAAAAAATTAAAAGAGAATAAAAATAGGTTTTCAGTCTTGACTTAAAAATGCCTCACAGTCGCAGGAAGACTGTTCCACAGGGTGGGTGCACTATGCGAAAAGGCTCTTTGACCTGCTGACTTCTTCTTCACCCTGGGAACACAGAGAAGTCCCACATCCTGCGACCACAAAGCCCGGGCTGGCACATAAAGTTCCACCAGATCAGCCAGATAAGATGGCGCCAGTCCATGAACAACCTTATAAGTCAATAACAAAACCTTAAAATCTGCTCTCACAGAGACAGGGAGCCAGTGCAAAGATGCCAAAATGGGTGTGATATGTTCAGACCTTCTGCTATGTGTCAGAAGTCTGGCGGCAGCGTTCTGAACCAGCTGAAGACCCCTGATGCTGGACTGCGATAACCCTGAAAATAGAACATTACAATAATCTAGTCTAGAAGAAACAAAAGCATGAATCAGGGTCTCAGCATCAGCCATAGACAGGATGGGGCAGATCCTCGGAATATTTCGCAGGTGGAAAAAAGCAGTCCTAGTAACATCCCTGATGTGGAGGTCAAAAGACAACGTGGGATCAAAAATTACCCCAATGTTCCTCATTTTGTCCATATGATGTATGACACATGAACCCAGGCAAGCACCAGCTGGTCAAACTGATGACAATGTCTCACTGGAGCAAGAACCATCATTTCAGTCTTATCAAAGTTTAAAAATAGGAAATTACTAGACATCCTGTTGTGTGTTGGGGGGTTTGGCTGGACATTTTGGTGTTGTTTTCTTTGCTCTCCAGGTGGTATGCAAACTGATTTTTGTCTGTGGAGACGGTGCTGGCAGAAGAGTCCTTCACCCTCATCAGCATTATTAGCTGCACCTGTGGATGATGCTCACGTGTAAACTTAAAGACTTTCAGCTGAAGCAGATAATGAGATGGCGTTCTGCATTTAAGCCATGAGTGGTTCAAGCAGAATTGCCGGGAACTCGACCTTGTGACGTTCGGTTGTGAGACGCTGAGGACCGCGCCTGGGTTTGACACATCATGCCTGTGAAGGAGGATGGGTGAGGGACACATGCTGTCAGCACACATCAGAGGTGATGATTGTCTGAATAAGTGTTAACAGTAATTTGATATTTTGTTACGCAGTATATTTGAACATTGATGAGAATTATGCAGTTCGCTTCTCACTGCCGTGGCGTACGGAGTGATGATCCTCCACCTGTTGTGAGAAGCTGCTCATTTACATAAAGCTTAAATTCAGACCTGAATGTGTTGCTGATAGTGTGTGCCTTTGAAGGATATTTGTTGTAGCTGTTGACTTACCTCACCTTTTCCATCCTTCACAGAGTCAGTTTGTCGTGTCCACCTGGGGGGTGTTCGGTGGTGAGTCTGGGTCCAGAAGCGTCGGGCTTCGATCCATTTAGGCGCTGGAGAGCGCACCGTCCTTCACCTCACCAGACAAACGCACATTTATGTTGTACACAATTATTGCACAAAAGGGAAATAAATTTGTTTTGTTTTTGGAACCGCTTTCTGGTTATTTTAGCGCTGGGTTCAGTCAGACGCTGGTCGCGCTCCTCAACTCGCGTCTGCACATAACACATCCAACTTCTCACTGATAGAAGACAGTCCTCCAGGGATGTTATGGGAGTGAGATTTCCCACAGTTATCGGCATGTACATGCATTTGAAGCTGCATGTACAGTGTAACCATGTGCTGGGTCATGTTTTGCATTTCTCTTATATCTTACTGCAGCATCCTGTGACCTGGCAGCCATCCAAGGAGGGAGATCATCTGATTGGACGAATTACCCTGAGCAAGAGGAGCGCAGCCATGCCGAAAGAAGCTGGAGCTTTGCTGGGGTTAAAGGTCAGAGCGCAGATGGAGTGGGGAAAACATTCACACACAGTTACTGTATTTTGTGATAATCTGCATTCATCAGTCAGTGTGATCTGTGATTAGATGAACATGAGGAAACTTGTAGAGCTGATACCTCTATCGCTGTCTTCTGGAAGGTGGTCGGAGGCCGAGTGACAGAATCAGGGAGATTAGGTGCCTTCATCACCAAAGTCAAGAAGGGAAGCCTGGCAGACGTGGTGGGCCATCTGAGAGCAGGTAGGCTCAACCAGCTGATCTGAGTGTGAAACCCTGAACACAGAATTTAGTACCTTGAATGAATTTACTTCAGAAAATAAAGGACAGCAAGCTTGCTGCTCAACAGCTTGTCCCACCTGTGGGCAATGCAAAACAATGTGGGCAAACAGTGGTTGTTGTCATCATCTTTGAATGTACTATTGCACAATACTTTGCTCAAGCACACTGAAGACATGAAAACATCTTGGATGAAAATCAGTGGTGGGCACAACTAACCAAAAAGTTAACTTCAATAACTGGTAATCAGCTAACTGAAAAGTTATGTTTTTTAACTCTAAACCGATAAACAGCCTAAAAAATTATAGGAAGCTACAGATAAGCGATAACTTCACATGTTGCCTCCCATATGCTCTCAGTTACTAAGAAGCTGATTTTGAGTTAAACACTGACAAAGCTTCTAATAGAACCAACAGTGTTCACAAACCCAAACAGCCAATGAGCCAGCGCTTCTGTCTTTATGCACTCTGCCCCCTGCTGTAGGAAAGCATCATTTATCTTGACAGGTATCGATGAGGCAGAGGTCTTGAAATGGAAAGCAGGTTTGAATTATGGTTTTGTTTTAAAAATAAAATTATTCCAGATAGAATAACTACATTAATGTAAACTCTTAAAATGTACAACGTGATATATAACACATATCTGTTAATTTTAAAATAATGCACTAATTCTGAAGATTTGGGCATTAACACACAGATACCCAAAGGAGATTATGGGTAACTAAGCCTCCGCTCATACTGATTGGTTGATTCATTCATTCTATGTAAAAACCAACACAAGTGAATCAATGTCATGTGTTGGTGTTTACAAATAAATGTGCTTTTGTAAAATATGTTTGTTTTTCATTTGTATAAAAAAGAAATTTTCAAGATCCCGCTAGACAGCGCCTAAGCACACGCGTGATGACATCACAACTCTATCCACAACTTTATCACACCAAAGCAAAACCATTATAAGAAGCACTACTCAGCCCCCAAAATTTTATGAATAAACACCTGCACAAGGCTAGCCTTTTAACTGAGATTGTCAATAATTCTTGAGATGGTCGTATGTTCGGACTTCATTTGTCTGCCCAGGTCATGCACAAACTGACCCATGCTACATTACATCTCTTTACCAATATATGGGCTGTGGACACACACACACACACACACACACACACACACACACACACACACACACACACACACACACACACACACACACACACACACACACACACACACACACACACACACACACACACACACACACACACACACACACACACCATATGAAGATCTGTGTGAAGGAAAATAATTCTGGTCTGATGTCTTCAATGGGAGAAATTAAAAATTTTGGGTTTAATTGAGCCATCAGATACAAGATTAACATCATAAACACAACTCCACTTCAAGAGGTTGGTGGGTTTCAATGAATCGTCATGTAATGGCAGCACACCATATAAAGTAATGGATCAAGGAAAAGAATTTTGGTCCAACATTTTGAAGGGGAGATAAATAATCTTTGGTATTGTTTTTATATATCATATTTCTATATTACATATATAAACAGACCTATTGGGCTTTTCAATATCAAGGTTGACTACGTAGTTGGTCAATTCAGGCATTTCATAACAATAGATTTGCTGTCACATGCAAGCAACTATATGAAAAAGTGGGGGTAATATTATGTGAGCTTGTTCAAAGATATCTCAATTAGTTTTAACATAAGCACATGTTGCACTGAATAAGGTCTGAAGACGCATTGACAACATGACAAGTCTTTAGACTACACTGTATTCATGAACACAAATCCTGATTGTTATTATTAGTATTTGTTGTTGGGGGATGTGATGGTCTAGTGGTTAAAGTGTTGGGCTTGAGACCAGAAGATCCTTGGTTCAAATCCCAGCCTGACTGGAAAATCACTAAGGGCCCTTGGGCAAGGTCTTTAATCCCCTACTGCTGCCGGTGTGGAGTGAGCGCATTGTATGTCAGCACCCTCACATTGGGGTGAATGTGAGTCATTATTTGTAAAGCACGTTGAATGTCTGGTACAGATGGAAAAGCGCCTTATAAATGCAGTCCATTTACCATTTATCATTTGTTGTGCACAAGGGCAAACCTGTGTGTCTAAATGTACATCTGATTTTAGGGGATGAGGTTCTACAATGGAATGGAAAGCTGTTACCAGGGGCGACAATGAAAGAAGTTTACAACATCATCCTGGAGTCTCAGTCTGAGCCTCAAGTGGAGCTGGTGGTTTCCAGGCCTATTGGGTAAGTCAGGAAATAAACGTTTCCTAAATATTTTTTTAAGTTAAGAAATGCATAAAGAACAATAATTATTTCATATAATAATTAAAATGTGTTTTAATGTTTAAATAATGATCACTTTACAATATATAAATATCCCATACTTAGTTCTGTATACTGTAATAATACTTAAAAACAATAATTTTGTTATTTTCAATGCTTATTCTGGCAGTAATGATCAACAACACATATGGAGCTGTAACATATGATGAATTTTTGAATTGGCCAAGTGGTTAGTGCACTTGATTTCAGTGTAGAAGGTTCCTGGTTCAAACCCCACCCCTGCCACATTTCTTCATGCAATATGGAGTTGTGCCAAGAAGGGCATCCAGCACAAGACCTGTGCCAATTTAGCATGCAGATCCACCTTGGATTTGCTGTGGCAACCCCGAGTGTAAAAAAGGGAGCAACCGAAGGGAGTTACTTACTCATATTTATAGCTTATATGGGGATAGCTTCTTAAATGAAAAATATAAAATACATAAAACTCATGAATGTACAGTACTGTGTAGTGATTCATAATACGAGGTCTATTAGAAAAGTATCCGACCTTATTATTTTTTTCAAAAACCATATGGATTTGAATCACGTGTGATTGCGTCAGACAAGCTTGAACCCTCGTGCACATGCGTGAGTTTTTCCACGCCTGTCGGTTGCGTCATTCGCCTGTGAGCAGGCTTTGAGTGAGGAGTGGTCCAGCCCCCTCGTCGGATTTTCATTGTCAGGAAATGGCGGAATGATTTGGGCTTTTTTTCCCATCAGAATTTCTTCAGAAACTGTTAGAGACTGGCAGCTGGAAACCATTAGAAAAATTTATCTGGCTTTCGGTGAAAATGTTACAGGCTTGGTAGAGAATAAGGGGTGTTACTGCCGCTTTAAGGACGGCCCCCAGCGGCTGTGGGGCGCGCCGCGCTCCAAAGCCGCCATCGACAGGCTGAACGACCATTTCATTTCTAAACGGATGGCTGTCTGGATCCGTGACCATCGTGTGCCATTTCTCTGGTTATCACAAGAGCTGGACATCAACCATTTTCCGGCAGATTTCACTTTTAACAAGAGATTTTGTCATGGAAAGCCGAGCGGAGGCTTCGCGCGTCACGATGGATTCGCTACTGAAGCGAGACAAAACCACCTCCATTTTGGTCTCACAGGACGGCTTTGAGATGGCGTTCAGACAGCTGTCGGTGGTTTTTCCATCGAGTGATTACCCGAGAAATTGTGGATGTGCCTGGACATGCCAGAAAATGTCCTGTGAGGCTTCATCACGGCGTTGCTGTGCACCATGCGGCACTGCTGCGACGCGCGAAGCCTCCGCTCCTGGAAAAACTCACGCATGCGCACGAGGGTTCAAGCTTGTCTGACGCAATCACACATGATTCAAATCCATATGTTTTTTGAAAAAAATAATAAGGTCGGATACTTTTCTAATAGACCTCGTATATAGTTAATTTTTGATGGTAAAAATTTCACTGATATAAAATGTTTGTTTTTACAGTTGTGTTAAGGCAACTGACTGAATGTTCAACAGGCTGTTCTTCAAGATTTATTAAGTACACTGATAGTAGCTCTTCAGTACTATGAATCAATTAATATTTTATGTACAATGCGTGAAGTCAGTATTGAGCATGTCACCATTTTTCTCAGTAAATATATTTCCAAAGGTGCTACTGACATGAAATTTTCACCAGATTTTCCTAACAACCCAAGTACCCCAGACATGCAAATAAACCAAAACATATATGTACAGAAATTAAGTTATGTGGAATAAAATGGAATGACACAAGGAAAAAGTATTGAACACACTGAAATTTATTTAATACTTCGTACAAAAGTCATTGTTGGTTGTTGACAGCTTCAAGATGCCTCCTGTGTGGAGAGACTAGTGGCATGCATTGCTCAGGTGTGATTTTAGCCCATTCTTGCACACAAACGGTCTTCAAATCTTGAAGGCTCAATGGATCTCTTCTATGAACTCAGCCCCACAGCAGTGGTGGGCACAGCTAAACAAAATGTTAGCTTCGATAAAGGTTAATCCGCTAACTGAAACGTTAACTTTTATAAAGCTAAACCAATAAACCCCTAAAAAATTTAGCAGAAGTTACAGCTAAAAGCTAAACTGAAAACTTTTAGTATTGACTCCAGTACACTAGCAGCTACTGACACAACAAAGAGCTAGCACTTCTATCTCAGATCAGCCTTCTCTCAGCAAAAAGACCAGGTGATCAAAGAGCAAGGAAGGGCAGCATGAATAAAAAAAAACAAAAACATTTATTTTCACAGCCATACAGACTTGCAGATGTATCAGATGTATGACAGTTTTGACTTATGGATAAAATCGTAAACAAACTAATTCCAGACAAGTTATTGAAATTAACGTCACCTCTGTCATTTTACGAAGTGAAAATATCAGCTATATGTTTTAGTTTTAAAGTAATGTACTAATTTTGAAGGTTTTGCATTTTACAGACACACGTCAAAAAGCATTATTGGAAAATTCACACTGCCACTGGTATTCACACTGCCATGAACACTGCCATTGATAGGATGGCAGTATTCATGACAACGTAACATCTGCTAAAAGTGCTGAATCACTTAACAAACATAATTTTCCGCTTTCATATTGCCTTTTTTTACAAATGAAAAAAATTACACATTTACAAATACAGATTTATTTGTAAAAGCAACACACATTACAGTAATTTGTGTGTTTTTTTTTTTTGTTTACATATTCCAACCAACCACTGATGACAGGAAACTAATTTTCCCATAGTGCCCATTCGACCCCCTCTTGGCAGGTGTCGGCCAGAGTCCAGGTGCCACCCACAAACATCCAACACCATTCGCGGGGCACTTAGATAAGCCAGGGCTATTCACACAGCCGGCACGAGAGTAGAGTGCAGGCGACCACATTCAAGCTGCACTGTGCAAATGTGTAAGTGCCCCATGAGTGTGTCATTACCAAGCAACACATGTCATGCAAGTGTGCTCCCCCTGCAACACGTGGCGTGCAAGTGTGTCTCCCCTGCAACACATGTGGTGTGCGAGTGTGCTGTGCACCCCCACCATGAAACAATATTGGGGCAGGCTCTCATGCTGTCATGACATGCTGATAATTATGTACAGGCAAGATCACATGGGGACTGACCAGCCATGTCTGGTCAGTCATGCACATGGCACAGCAAGGTGCCTCTCAGCTGATCGCCGGCCAGCACTCACTGACAGCTGACAATGACAGCTCAGTACACACGACATGTTAAATTAAAAACACAGAGCACAGCCAGGACAATTATATAAATAAATACTACAATAACTACATACATGATTACATAACAAATAAATAAAATAAACAATCACAGAACAAAGAAACAGAGAGTGACACTTTTTTCTGTGCACTGATCGAAAAGGTGGGCAGCAGCTTTTGGGATCTGTAGACCGTGTTATGACGGACATGACCTTAGAACACTTCACCGTGAGGTGTGTGCATGTGCATACTGTCCTTACATAGAAATACATACAAACACATATTGCATTTGCAACGGGCAGCAGCGAATGCACCAGGACGCACAACATCAGGCAGCTGGCCCATGTGACAAGCTCCATATGACGTGAACACTCAGCTGGCAGTCAGACTGTCAGCCCCAACATGTGAATTATAGCCATATGACGCGGTGAATTTGGCGCACCGCTCACTGGACACCTGGACACGCGGTGGTGGCTGACATGTCCACGTTATGAGTGCAAGGCTTCATTCATGTCACTCCATCAGCGTGTGTACATGCATGACCATGGGTCATGTAGAGAGAGGAACAGGAGGATTACCTGGTCTGTAATTCCTGTACGCTTCATAACAGTGATTAATTATTAGAGACTGCAGTGTTTCTTTTTCTTTTTTATACAGTGACAACAGATTCATGACCAGTAACATGACTGTGTTACATTTAGACAGCACATTCATTGATCCTCTAATGTTATGAATCTGTGCGTCGCATTATTGTAGGCTTCCATATATTTGTTGATTTAAGTCCAGCATATGTCCAGCATTTAATTGCTCCACTGCTGTGGAAGCGCAATGTGGTGCCACACGCTCCATGTGCTTGCACAAGTAATTTATGGACATCTTTGGTTTGATTTCTTTGTATGTGTGGCTTATTTAAGTTGCTACTGACATCTTTTGAAAATTTCATGCCAAAAGCACCTTTAGAAATAAATTTACTGAGAAAAATAGTGACATGTTCAATACTTATTGGGCCTCATGTATCAAAGTTGCGCACTTGTGGCGTAAATTTACGGTGTAAATTTGAAGTACACCAAAGTTGCCGTGACATGTATCAAGCAGTGCGCACCTGACCATTTCCAGCGTACGCCTGATGTGACCTTGATAAATGCGGCGGGTGAAAACAATCGTAATTATAATAAACACGCCCATACATATTCAGACTCGGCTTCAGACACATCCTCATTTTACGACATGGAAGCCAGGAATACGGCAAAGAAAAAGAACTCCACCAATCACGACGCGTGCCAATAGAGCGTCAAAAGCGGCCGTCGTATCAATTGTTTTGTAGTATAATCAAAAAAGTGTTACAGTGGTCCCTCATTTGTCGCAGGAGTTACGTTCTAAAAATAGCCTGCAATAAGCGAAGTCCGCAAAGTAGTCAGCATTACTTTTTACAATTATTCTAGATGTTTTAAAGCTGTAAAACCACTTTATACACTTTTCTCAATCAGGCATGAACATTTTCTCACTTTTCTCTCGTGTGTAAACACTCTCAAAGTTCAAACCTTAGTAGAAAAATAAGACCAACCTGTTTTCAGGCCCAAACATTTGTTTGAGAAATAAAAATAGAACATTTTCCTATAAATAATTATGATGGCTTTTAGAACTAACGAATTTAATTTTAACGATCAACGTACAAGGTTGGACACATAAGAAATTATTAATAGTGACTGACCAGTATTTCACAGATCACGCCTCTGCGTCCTGACGCCGGGCCTTTTTCCACTCACACCTGGCTGCAGGTGTCTGTTTCCGAGTGACAAACACAGTTATGAGTAGTTGTTGGCGCTCTTTTTTCTTCTGGGCGAGAAGATTCTTATAAACAGACACGCAGAATACAGAACACTGTAAAAAAAAAAAAGGCATGCAAAATTGGACTAAAAACTCCGTGAAACGACGAGGCCACGACAGGTGAACGGCGTTGTAGCGAGGGACCACTGTATTCTCTTTTCACAATTCTTGACATGTGGATATTTGCTCGCTCAATTAATAAGACACGCCTAATTTTTCAGATTTCTTTATTCTTAAGATGTATTTCTTTATTTATTTTATTGTGACAAACGAATGGAGACGACACAACCTGATTGCAGCACGGGTGAAGGGAATGAGAACACTACAGTTGTAATTAGCAATTTCATTGTCTAAAACGATCACACCACATAAAGTTAAGCTCAGCGCTGCTCTGGCTCCAGGCTCTGGAGAAAAAGGTGAGCAGCGCTTTCTTTGCAGTCAGTGCTGTGGCCACGGATCGTGCTCGATAGACCAGCAATCCTGCAAAAGCGGGATTTGTATTGATTATTATGTAGTATAATCAGGAAAGTGTTATTTATGTAACATATGCATTGATTTGTATAATGGCACTGTTTATCATGTTCATGTTCATTTTATGTGGATTCCAGCGCTGGTTCATTTTGGTGTATAATTTATGCCACCTCTCGACCTGGTGTATATTTTCAGCGCAGCGTACACCAACGATCACATTGATAAATGCCAAGTAGCGCAGTCGTTTTGGCGTACACCCCATATACGCTCAAATATCGCCGTACGCACGTTGATACATGAGGCCCAATGTACCCAATGAACAGTGTAGAATTTAACCAGGCAGCACTGACTGAAACTCTTGTAACCTCAGATAATGCAGCAGACGGGAATATTTATTTACATGCTGATGGTGTCTGTGCCACTGCATTCTCAATATTAAAAACAGCAAGACATTACCTGCTGGTGGTGTTACCTAGTTGTGAAACAGGAGATGTTCTTTTTGTTTTATATGTCCCCTATTTAAAAAAGTTAATGACTTATAAAATTCACATTGGTCATTAATGTGCAGTATATGCAAGTTGCCTGATATGAAAACCCATTTAGTTTTCATCTATGAGGGTATCCTTCTTATTCATAAAATAGGTGGGCTAAGCCATATAGTCAGTTTGATGCATTCTCTGCAATGAATGCAGAATTTTTTAATGAAAAATTAATTTAAAGACAAAATTTCAAAATTTGATCTCTTTCTTGCTTGCAAGTTAATTGGTGCGGGAGGCTGTCGGAGAGCAGAATGCCACCATTTAGGCATGACATACACATACAGTATATGCATGGATTCCTACCATTATTAATAGATTTCTCTTTGTCCAAAACATCATTAATTTAATCATCTTAATTTAATTAAACATCATTAATTTAAAATTATCTTGATTTGTGAACTTTGTAGGTTTTCACAATATGCGGTCAAATTTAAATGTTCTGGCCTCTAAATAATTTGTGATAAATAGTCTATCCAGATTTTCTTCATTTTATAGGTGAGTGAGCATCAGCAACTTGATGTCATATAGTGTGCAGTTCACCTGTCTTCAGTGACATTCTTTAGTGTGATACTAATTAAACTACTTAATGAAAATGGAAAGCAATAACTATACCATAATTGCAGAATACTTGGTGACAAAGGTATGTTTTTAACAATATAATGTTTTGAGATTAAAAGTGATGGTTCAGTTATAGATACATTCACATTAAATCATTATTCATTCTTAACCGAATTTGATCTTTGTTTGGGGGAACAAGCTGAATGTATTAATTTCTCTCCAAACACATGCAAAGGGTGTATAGAAAATATCAGTAAGTAAACTGCCAATTTCTTTGGCTACTCTAAACCCTCCCATGCTTTGTATGGAAACAGTTTTTGTTTTGCTTGTGCCATTTTGACTCCCCAGCTGAGCTTAATTCTGACCATTAATAATGCCGGCTGACAATTATTTATTTATTTATTTATTTATTTGTGAATCTGCTTATGTGCGTCCTCTCCATTTACGTTAAAAGGTTCAGGAAGGATGCAAAATGGCCTTTGAGAAACACACTGCACATTGGCTTTGCTTTTATAAGCTTTTTGTCATGGAGTGTCTGGGATTGCTATTTGTCAATTACCCCCCCCCCCCCCCCCCCCCAAAAAAATAAATAAAAAATAAATAAATAAATAAATTCTTACAAGTTCATGGAAGAGTTGCACATCGTTTTGAAATTAGGACACTACAAAGCAAGCACCACTTCATTCAGTGTTTTGTCATTACCCACAATGCAACATAGTATAGCTATCAATGCAACATATCACTATCAATGCAGTGTATTGCTATGTAATGGTGCATGCTCACAAAATTGTTGGAAGACTTAAAATGTAAATCATTGGACTCGCATTTCCAATACGTCTATTTCAGGTCTTCCTGGATTGTTACAATCCCAAGATCACCAAAGTTTAGGGGACTGTAAGCAAGACAAATTGCAACTCGCAATAATTTTGGTTCAGGGAATTTTTGCTTGAATATTCAAGGAAAGAACACCAATAATGCAGATTAAAGAGCACAGCACCAAACAAGAAGAACTTCCAATGATTTTTATACAGATGCAACTTTGTATAGCGCAACAAATTTTTGTTATATATGATATCATTCAAAAAGGTCAGTGACATTTCATGTATATTCCAATGAATGTCCACATGCATGTGCGATGCATATTTCATGTACCCTCTGGGGTTAATGGACTCGCTGGTATGTCCAAGTCATTTTTACTGTACCTTCAGTAATTCCCCTTTTAAGATACTTGCATGATGTATAATGGTCATGTGTTGCAGGTCAAAATGTTAAGAATAATCTCAGGTTTCTGAATGTGAGACACATATTTGTCTAGAACACTATGTAGAGGTATAATCTGGCTCTAAATTAAAAATATAAAATATGTTTAAATATAGGGCCATGTGTAGACAGACAAACGCATTTACAGTGTCCCTCACACCTACGGTCAATTTAAAGGTTACAATTCACCTAGCCTACATGCCTTTGGAAGGGAACCCATGCAAACATAGGGAGAACATCCAAATTCCACACAGAAGGGACCAGGTGGGAGATGATCCCAGGACTTTTCGCTGTGAGGCAACAGTGACTACCGTACTGCCTGTACAAATGTCTCAGGATGTGTGAATTATTGTACATTACTTTTTCAGATGTTTTACGATTAATTTTTCATAAGAACATGCTGCTTAGTGATATGTTGCATTATGTGTAATGACAAAAGACCAAATTGTGCCTCATTTATTTTCTTGGTTTCCATTTTAGAACACTTTCAAAGGCGCCCTCCATTTTATGAAACACTTATCAGTTTATTGTTGAAATATCAATTAAAAATTAGTTATGTGTTCCCCATGGGAAAATGCCTCTCACCTTAAACAAACAAACAAAAAACATGTTTGCAGTGAGAATGCATCCTTTTCCGTTTTTTTTTTTTTTTAATCTTTAAATTTGAAAGAAATGTTTCCAAAGATGCTGATAAGTGTTGTGCAGACTGCTACATTTTATTCACACAGATTCTGGAGCTGGTGTGGTAGATCCTGGTGTTTCCAATGGGGTCCTTCTTTGTGGTGGTGCTACCTATTGGTCAACACAGTAAAATAAGCAAGTTCGATGTTACTTGAGATGATGATTGACCTGTAGGATTCTGTTTTCGTACCCCACAAAAATGTGACTGGAAAACCCTGCGGTCAGACTGCAACTCTACTGCAATCTTTTCTTTGCTTCTTCATTTAATTACATGAGTAACCTTTGGTCACAGTGCTATTTTTCAGCTGTGGCAAACTACAACCATGCATCTTTACCCATGCATGCCTATGTATCAAGAATATTACTAACCTCTGTCAATCTAGTGATTTTACAGTATGACAGTGACTGACATGCCTTTGTTGGTTCTTTTCCAGTGATATCCCAAGAATCCCAGACACATCCCACCCTCCATTAGAATCTAGTAGGTATCTTCTGTGGGTTTTTGGCGCATATGTATATCTGTATTCCTGTCTGTTCATATTTCTATCAGGCTGATTGTTTATCTTATGGTGACATTTTATAGTACTGGAAATACGAGGGCTGTCAATAAAGTATAGGTCCTTTTTATTTTTTTCAAAAACTATATGGATTTCATTCATATGTTTTTACGTCAGACATGCTTGAACCCTTGTGCGCATGCGTGAGTTTTTCCACACCTGTCGGTGACGTCATTCGCCTGTGAGCACTCCTTGTGGGAGGAGTCGTCCAGCCCCTCGTCGGAATTCCTTTGTCTGAGAAGTTTCTGAGAGACTGGCGCTTTGTTTGATCAAAATTTTTTCTAAACCTGTGAGACACATCGAAGTGGACACGGTTCGAAAAATTAAGCTGGTTTTCGGTGAAAATTTTAACGGCTGATGAGAGATTTTGAGGTGATACTGTCGCTTTAAGCACTTCCCACGGAGCGAGACGTTGTGCAGCGCTCCCAGGCGCCGTCGTCAGCCTGTTTCAAGCTGAAAACCTCCACATTTCAGGCTCTATTGAACCAGGACGTCGTGAGAGAACAGAGAAGTTTCAGAAGAAGTCGGTTTCAGCATTTTATCCGGATCTGCTCACAGGGGGTCGTTTTGACCGTTGGGGTTTTTCATAATTATTGTATGGCCTTGCCTTACAATATAAAGCGCCTTGGGGCAACTGTTTGTTGTGATTTGGCGCTATATAAAAAAAAAGTTGATTGATTGATTGATATTCCACTGTTAAAGGAGATTTTTTTAATGAAAGACGTGCGGACGGGTCCGCACGTCGGGACGCAGCCGGCGCGGTGCGGCGGCACAGGAAAAACACCTCCGTGTTGATAACCATTTGTAAAATCCAGGCGGCTTTCGATGGCTTTCAGTGGAGTGAGTATATGAGAAATTGTTTAACAGCTGGACATGTTCCAACTTGTCCTTAAGGCTTCCAACAGAGGTGTTTTTCCTGTTGTTAGAAAGAAAGGTGATGTAACACAGTGGTAAACATACCACTGTCCCAGCATTTTTTAAATGTGTTGCAGGCATCCATTTCAAAATGAGCAAATATTTGCACAAAAACAAAGTTTATCAGTTTGAACATTAAATATCTTGTCTTTGTGGTGCATTCAATTGAATATAGGTTGAAGAGGATTTGCAAATCATTGTATTCTGTTTTTTTTTTTTATTTACATTTTACACAATGTCCCAACTTCATTGGAATTGGGGTTGTACTAAATCAGAGAAGTAACTTACTATTTTCAAGTTGTTTCACAGCGAGGGAGGTTGTGGAGTGAGGTACATGCAGCCATTGATTTCTGTGCATTTAGAGTGCAGTGGATTGGGTGTTAAATCCACTTAATTAGGTCATGTGACTTTTGACGCGGAGGCGCGTCAATCGAATCCAGAGGGTTAAATAAACTAGAGCATAAACTAGAGTCCATGCAACCCTGCACAAAGGATTTTGTCGGCAAGTAGTCAAAGCAGACTTCTTTGTTCTCTTTCTGTCTCCCACAACACACTGTATGTATGGTACTGAAGTTACATGTAATTTGAAATGAGCATGTTTCTTTAATTTCAGATACTTAGATTTGGTGCCCACCAAGGCCACTGCTGCTTGTTCACTGATCAATATGAAAATTAAATTATATGGTGGAGTCCTGTAAATTTGTCTAGAGAAGTCCACTTTGCTCCGGTTTGAGCTGCAGTCTCTCTGTACAGGCATGTATAAATATACACTAAACACTGAATAATTCACAGTAAAAATGTGCAAATAAGACATGTGCAAATACAATTAAATGTGCAATTAAAGATGTATGCAAAGGAGAAACAGACAAACAGAATGAATTTGTACATGAGGTGTATGAATTAGTGAGGGTTTTTTTTGGCAGGTTAAATCGTTCATCAGTGTGATGGCCTGTGGGAAGAAACTGTTCCTGTGTCTCCTTATTTTGGTGTACTGAACTCTGTAATGTCAACCAGATGGGAGGAGTTTAAACGGTGTGTGTCCAGGGTGTGAGGAGTCTGCAGAGATGTTGCCAGCTTGCTTCCCGTCCTGGACCAGTATAAGTCCTGGATAGAGGGCATCTATCATCTCCACAGTCTTGAGTGGGTTCAGCTTCAGGTTGTTATGAACACATTAGAGGACTGTTCACCTCCTGTCTGTAAGCAGCCACATCACCATCCTGGATGAGACCAGTGATGGTGGTGTTGTCTGCAAACTTCAGGAGTTTAACAGAGGGGTTCCTGGAGGTGTAGTCATTTGTGTAAATGGGGAAGAGCAGTGAGTAGAGCACACACACCCTTGAGGGATGCAAGTGCTGATTGTCCATGTACTGGATGTGAAGCTCTCCAGCTTCACCTGATTTGTCCTGTCCGTCAGGAAGTTGGAGATCCACTGACAGGTGGAAGCTGGCACAAAGAGGTTGCACAGTTTTTTGTGAAGAATTTCGGGGATGATGCTGTTGAATGTCAAGCTGAAGTCCACGAACAGGAGCCTCCTGTATGTCTCTGCAGAGTCCAGGTGCTGCAGGATTTATGCAGTCCCATGTTGACTGCATCGTCAATTGACCTGTTTGCCCAGTAGGCAAACTGGCGGGGGTTCAGCAGGGGTCTTGTGATGTCATTCAGGTGACTCAGCACTAGCCATTCAAAAGACTTCATGACTACAGATGTCAGGGCAATGGGGCTGTAGTCATTTAGTCCTGTTACGGAGGGTTTCTTTGGGATTGGGATAATAGTGGAGCGTTTGAAGCAGGAGGAGACCTTGCAAAGCTCCAGAGATCTGTTGAAATTCTGTTGAAAGATGGGGGTAGGGTGACCAGATGTCCCACTTTGTGCCACAAATTCAGATTTGAAACGCGTGTTTTCATAATGCATGTTTTAAGCGCACATTTCAAAACTGAAGCCTGACTGTCAACATCAACACCGGAAACCATCTGACTTTGATGCCCAAAGTGGGACATCTGATCACCCTAGATGGGGGAAGCTGCTCAGCACAGGCTCTCAGACATGAGGGAGAGACACCATCAGGTCCTGGAGTGTTTTTGATCTTTTGTTTGCTGCATACTTCTTCTTCACAGATCGTTAGTGCAGGTGGTGTTGCAGAGGGAGGGGAAAAAAGGTGTCCAGCGGGCAGGTAGTCCATTGTTGTTGGGGTGGCTGAGGGGTGTAAGAGGACCCTTTCAAACTTAGAATAAAGCTGACCAGAATGAAGAGAACTGCCACGCTGAATAGAACGGGCGACAGCTTATAAAAAGGTTTCCAGTTCAGGACTACATGTCTTCTTCAACACGTGACATCTGTACACCAACCTTTGTTTATATAAGAGCACGTTCCGCCTCCTTTCGTCTTCCCAGAGAGCTCTGTTACATAGTCTGTGTGCAGCAGCTGGAAGCCAGGAAGGTGGATTGCGCTGTCAGGGATATGTTCATGGAGCCAGGATTCAGTGAAACAGTGCGTTGCATCTCCCAAAGTCTGAGTTTTTCCTGTTGAGGAGCAGCAATTCATCTGTCTTGTTCGACAGAGCGCGTCGTGCACAGCTTCTGCTGCTTCAGCTTCACCACTGCTCCTGCTCGCTTCCCATGTTGGTGTCTTCTGTAAGCTCCAAGCAGCGCTGCTGCTCCTCCAACCAAAACATCTGTGAAACTCCCTGGTTTGGTGAAAACTGGCAAAAAAAGTTCCAACAGATGACAGTCCAATGTTCATGAGCCCTTCTCTGGCGTAAGAGACCAAAAGAGGCGAGCAGAGTGCAAAAAAAACAACAAAAAAAAAACACACAAAACAAAGTAAGAGAGAGCACAGCACTGAGGCGGCTATCTACGGCATCATCTTATCTTTATCTTGACTTAAACACATTTCAGACTAAAGCTGGACAGACACTGGACGATATTTGCAATCGTACTTGGCTCCAGCTCAAACTGTGCGACAAAACCGCAGGCTGTTGAAGTTCAGAGCATACGATTTATGTTCTCACACTGTACGGCCCGATGCTCTGATGCGATCTGACTCCTTACATTGTACGTTCAAAAACCACACGTTGGACTCGTGTTTCCAGAAGCAAAATGTAAACAGACAAGACTTTAAATGAGTTGAAGAATAATGGGGAAAAAAAGAAACAGAAGCTGCTCTCCCAAAGAGATGATCACTGTTTATGCTCTCTCCGGTGTTTGCACATGCACAGTGCGAGAGACACTTGTAGCGCTGCTTCAACAGTGTGGAGCCCTCACAACGGCCGACCAGAATATCAAACAGGTTTGATTTTCATCCGACCATACGATTGCCGATCAGGAGGTGGTCGTGAGAGGTTAAACGCGGCTCGTTACTCCATGTATATTACACGATGCAGGACGCGTGATTAAGCTGAAACTCGGCAAGATCCCAAAAAATTCTCACACGAGTTAAAAATCGGCTGAAAAAGGGTCAAAACTCACACAGTGTAAGCTCAGCTTAACCGGATGATGCTAACCATAAGAACTGTTTACGTTGACAACACATTTTAATGCTTGCCATGGTTAATGTTTCCTGTATATGGCAAACCTGCCATACTGATGCAACATTTTTCATAATTAGCAAGCACTTGCCAAACTTGGTAATGACATAATTTGCAGAAAACCTTGATCATTGCCTCAAAACAGCAGTTCATTTCAGCTGGTGTGATCAGGAGATGCCTTTTGTAGTCTACAAAAGACTGAAAATAAAGTTGGGGAAGGAATTTTTTCTGCTTTTAGCACCTGATCAGCATACACTCACAGAAATATTTAACCCTAACTTTTAAGGTTTATGTAATTTCATTACATGACAAATTCCCATTTACTTTTTTAGATAATTTAAATACAAACCTACCAAATAAACCTTACATGATGCATATTCGTTACTGTAATAAATCCTATTTATTTGAAATGCTTAATCCTCAGTTTTATGTATTTACTCAACAAAAATATAAACGCAACACTTTTGGTTTTGCTCCCATTTTGTATGAGATGAACTCAAAGATCTAAAACTTTTTCCACATACACAATATCACCATTTCCCTCAAATATTGTTCACAAACCAGTCGAAATCTGTGATAGTGAGCACTTCTCCTTTGCTGAGATAATCCATCCCACCTCACAGGTGTGCCATATCAAGATGCTGATTAGACACCATGATTAGTGCACAGGTGTGCCTTAGACTGCCCACAACAAAAGGCCACTCTGAAAGGTGCAGTTTTGTTTTATTGGGGGGGATACCAGTCAGTATCTGGTGTGACCACCATTTGCCTCATGCAGTGCAACACATCTCCTTCGCATCATCCATGAAGAGAACACCTCTCCAACGTGCCAAATGGCAGCGAATGTGAGCATTTGCCCACTCAAGTCGGTTACGACGATGAACTGGAGTCAGGTCGAGACCCCGATGAGGACGACGAGCATGCAGATGAGCTTCCCTGAGACGGTTTCTGACAGTTTGTGCAGAAATTCTTTGGTTATGCAAACCGATTGTTCCAGCAGCTGTCCGAGTGGCTGGTCTCAGACGATCTTGGAGGTGAACATGCTGGATGTGGAGGTCCTGGGCTGGTGTGGTTACACGTGGTCTGCGGTTGTGAGGCTGGTTGGATGTACTGCCAAATTCTCTGAAACACCTTTGGAGACGGCTTATGGTAGAGAAATGAACATTCAATACACGAGCAACAGCTCTGGTTGACATTCCTGCTGTCAACATGCCAATTGCACGCTCCATCAAATCTTGCATCATCTGTGGCATTGTGCTGTGTGATAAAACTGCACCTTTCAGAGTGGCCTTTTATTGTGGGCAGTCTAAGGCACACCTGTGCACTAATCATGGTGTCTAATCAGCATCTTGATATGGCACACCTGTGAGGTGGGATGGATTATCTCAGCAAAGGAGAAGTGCTCACTATCACAGATTTCGACTGGTTTGTGAACAATATTTGAGAGAAATGGTGATATTGCATATGTGGAAAAAGTTTTAGATCTTTGAGTTCATCTCATACAAAATGGGAGCAAAACCAAAAGTGTTGCGTTTATATTTTTGTTGTAGTATTAATAAAATATAATTACTCTAAATCAATAATAATGATAGTATTTATTTGAAACACATAAAGTATATTGTTTGAATTGCATAAGAATTATGTTACCTATACAAGATAAATGGCATAGGTAACATAATTATTATGCAATTCAAACAATATAATTTTTGTATTTTAAATAAATACTGTCATTATTATTGATTTAGCGTAATTATATTTTATTAATACTAAATACATAAAACTGAGGATTATGCATTTCATTTCAAGATTTATTTGGTAGGTTTGTATTAAAATTATCTAAAAGCGTAAATGGGAATTTGTCATGTAATAAAATTACATAAATCTTAAAAGTTAGGGTAAAATATTTCTGTGAGTTTATATATCTAATTAATATTAACTACATGCGATCACAGATATATAGATGAATGGCAGGATTTCCAGGCATTGTCAAGACCTACAGTACAGGAATTTCAGTAATCTTACCCTAAAACATTGGTTGGGGACTTGTTCTCTGTCCATATCAGCTGATTTTTTTTTTTTTTTTGAGTAGCTCCTAGCTGATTATGACCATGAACAACATGTTGATATTTCTGTTTATGCGATGTGTTTGAAAGTCCATACCACTATTTCAGATTTTATTGTTTCTGCTTATCTTCTATTTAGATTTTCAGGTCAAATCCCTTATATATGTTTATATATATGTTTCGGTCTACATAGCAGGTTCCAGTTCATTCGAGTCTCAGAAGATGGAGAGACCATCCTTAAATGTGCTGTCTCCCTCCAGTCCTGGGACGCTCCAAGATTCCCCACAACTAATGCCTGGACAGCTCTCAGTGAGTGTGTGTGTGTGTGATTATTTAATGAGTGTGTTGCTCTTGGAGTTTTGAGAGGAAGATGTGCTTATTTCTGATCCAGGTGAAGCTGTGGTATGACAAAGCAGGTCACCAGTTAATAGTCAACGTGCTGCAAGCTGTAGATCTTCCCCTTAGGCCTGATGGACGGCCCAGAAGCCCCTACGTTAAAATGTACTTCCTCCCTGACCGCAGGTATACCAGGCACCGCCTCATATTAAGTCCAGCTGATCAAGACATTTTAAAGTTGTGTTCTCTTGATTTGGAGATGACCACTTTTCCACTGTTACACTTTGTGCTCACAGGTGTGTTTGTGTGTTTGTGCAACATCAGCACAATGTAGCATAATTATGAACCAGTTTGCTTAAATGCCGTGAATGGAACAATACTTAAATGTCTGAAATAGGAGTGTTTTTTTGGTTTTGTTTGTTTGGCTTTTGTTTTTTTGTTTTTTTTGGGGGGGGGGGGGGTGTTAATGGCAGAGGTAGGGGGTGCTGGTGCATGAGCATGCACAGTTATGTGGCCGAGGTCATGTGTAAGGAAGCACAAGATGCATACCTGGAAAGGGATGATTGAACTTCATTTTGCACTTATGACAATTAACACGTAATATCTTCATTTACATATTGCTGTCTGCACCATGTTACCACCCGCTGTCATATGTATGATTTGTCTTAGTATATCACCTGCAAAACTGTGTCCACCTTAATGTGCAAAAGTTTGGATTGCCCACAGAATTTAACACTGCTTTCTGAGATCTTCATAAATCAGGCCCATAATCTTGTTAATCCTGGGATCTTTTTTTTTTTCCAATGTTTCATCTTGGAGTTTGCTCAAACTCGGTGTTGCTCAGAGTTTCTTCCATAGGCTGACCCAAAAAGTGCTGGATAATTACATCGTCAATGGCAGCTGAAAAATTTCTCGAAGTGTTCCTTCTGTAACTCTTCAGTTTCTTTCTCAGAAATGAGGAGTTCTTCCATCTCATCTTCAGAGTAGTGCTTGTCCATTCATTGTTGTTACATTGATCTCCTTTGATGGTTTTTGCATAGTTCTGTAGTTCTGTTGTTGTTTGCATCTGCTAATTAATGCCTATTTCAAGTGTCGGTTTTCCACCGTAAACTGATCAAGTCAAGAGTTGTCTTCGACAGAACAGCCTTACATATCTGGGCTCTGCTTCACTTTTCCTTAACATTTGGGCTTGCTTGGGGAAATCTGAAGGCCAAACATTTTCATCAATGAACTGTTGGAACTTTTGAGGATTTTGGTTAAACCAGACTTAATTTTTCCTGATTTGAATACTGATGAGCTCCATGCATGTTGAAGCTATGGCATTCTTGAAAACATTTCAGTTATCTTCAGTTTGATCTGGAGTTTTGGGTGACAGTTATTCAAGGGGATGTTAAAATTTTATGGGTTTTTTGTGATGTCATTGAAAGCTTGACCGTTGAATTTTTATGCTATTTTCTTCTAAAATGTTAAAATGTTGTAGGCAGCACATACTGCCAGTTACCACTGGTGTAGACGGTTACATACCAGACAGCATGCCTACACACACACACACACACACACACACACACACACATATATATATATATATACGAGGTCTATTAGAAAAGTATCCGACCTTATTATTTTTTTCAAAAACCATATGGATTTGAATCACGTGTGATTGCGTCAGCCAAGCTTGAACCTTCGTGCGCATGCGTGAGTTTTTTCACGCCTGTCAGTTGTGTCATTCGCCTGTGAGCAGGCTTTGAGTGAGGAGTGGTCCACCCCTCTCATCGTTTTTTTCATTGTTTAGGAGTGGCTCAGAGACTGCCGCTTTGCTTGATCAAAATTTTTTCAGAAACTGTGAGGGACATCAAAATGGACACCATTCGAGAAATTCAGATGGTTTTTGGTGAAAATGTTATGGGCTTCAAAGAGATTACAGAGTGTTACTGTCGCTTTAAGGATGGCTCAGAGTGACTGGTGGTGTGCCGTGCTCCGAAGCCGCCATCGACAGGCTGAGAGACCATTTCATTTCTAAACGAATGGCTGTATGGATCTGTGACCATCGTGTGCAATTTCTCTGGTTATCACAAGAGCTGGACATCAACCATTTTCCGGCAGATTTCACTTTTAACAAGAGATTTTCTCATGGAAAGCCGAGCGGAGGCTTCGCGTGTCATGATGGATTCTCTGCTGGAACAAGACAAAACCACCTCCGTTTTGGTCTCACAGGACGGCTTTGAGATGGCGTTCAGACAGCTGTCGGTGGTTTTTCCATCGAGTGATTATCCGAGAAATTGTGGATGTGCCTGGACATACCAGAACATGTCCTGTGAGGCTTCATCACGGCGTTGCTTTGCGCCATGCAGCACCGCCGTGACGCGCGGAATTCCTCCGCACGTCTGTCTCAATGTGCCAAAAAAGTGCTCATGTCCACGTCTTTTCACAATTCCTGTGCTAGGCAGATGACATCCCAGATAAAACACAGCGTCCAGTTTGGAAATGAATGGCACATTCCACTGTTACAGGAGTTTTTGTCATGGAAAGAGGAGATGAGGCTTCGCGCGTCGCGGCAGTGCCGCATGGCGCAAAGCAACGCCATGATGAAGCCTCACGGGACATGTTCTGGCATGTCCAGGCACATCCACAATTTCTTGGATAATCACTCAATGGAAAAACCACCGACAGCTGTCTGAACGCCATCTCAAAGCCGTCCTGTGAGACCAAAACAAAGGTGGTTTTGTCTCGTTCCAGCAGCGAATCCATTGTGACGCGTGAAGCCTCCGCTCGGCTTTCCATGACAAAATCTCTTGTTAAAAGTGAAATCTGCCAGAAAATGGTTGATGTCCAGCTCTTGTGATAACCAGCAAAATTGCACACGATGGTCACGGATCCATACAGCCATCCGTTTAGAAATGAAATGGTTGCTCAGCCTGTCGATGGTGACTTCGGAGCGCGGCGCACCACCAGTCACTCTGGGCTGTCCTTAAAGCAACAGTAACACTCCGTAATCTCTTTGAAGCCCATAAAATTTTCACCAAAAACCATCTGAATTTCTCGAATGGTGTCCACACTGATGTCCCTCACAGTTTCTGAAAAAATTTTGATCAAGCAAAGCAGCAGTCTCTGAGCCATTCCTAAACAATGAAAAAACGACGAGAGGGGTGGACCACTCCTCACTCAAAGCCTGCTCACAGGCGAATGATGCAACCGACAGGCATGAAAAAACTCACACATGCGCACGAAGGTTCAAGCTTGGCTGACGAAATCACACGTGATTCAAATCCATATGGTTTTTGAAAAAAAAAATAAGGTCGGATACTTTTAAAATAGACCTCGTGTGTATATATATATATATATATATATATATATATATATATATATATATATATATATATATATACACGAGGTCTGTGATGAAAAAAGCGGTCCTTTATATTTTTTCAAAAAATAAATGATTTGATTCATATGTATTTACGTCAGACAAGCTTGAACCCTCGTGTGCATGCGTGAGTTTTTTCACGCGTGTCGGTGACGTCATTCGCCTGTGGGCAGGCCTTGAGTGAGGAGTGCTCCACCCCGCCCGTCAGAATCTCTTTGTCTGAATAGCCACTGCAGACGGCGCGCGTTGCTTTATCAACATTTTTCTGGACCTGTGAGGAATATCCGAGTGGACACTATTCGAGAAATTAAGCTGGTTTTTGGTGAAAAGTTTAACGGCTGATGAGAGATTATACCATACCATACCATACCCTTTATTTATATAGCACATTTCACAAACACAGTTTCCAAAGTGCTGTACACAAAAAAAAAAAAAAAAATACACAGAGGACGACACACTCACGCAGTTTCTGTAGGTGTAAGGACTTCCCACGGAGCGGGATGTCGCGCAGCGCTTCCAGGCGCCGTCGTCAGCCTGTTTTGACCTGAAAACATTCTAATTTAAGGCTTAATTCACCCAGGACATCGTGAGAGAACAGAGAAGATTCAGAACAGGCCGGCATGAGGACTTTATGCGGACATTCCACTGTTTAAGGACATTTTGTAATGAAAGACGTGCGCGCAAATTGGCCAAGTCGTCACGGAAATGACTTGGCAAATTTGCGCGCACGTCTTGCGCGAATCTGTGTGCGCCGCGACAGGAAAAACACCTCCGTGTTGAAAACCATTTGTAAAAAGGTGTTTTTCCTGTCGCGACCCCCCGCGGTCGGGTTCGGCCCGACATGCGACTCTGCCCACACGTTCTTTCATTACAAAATGTCCGTTAACAATGGAATGTCCGAATAAACTCCTCATGCCGACTTCTTCTGAAAGTTCTCTGTTCTCTGACGACTTACTGGGTCAACAGAGCCTGAAATGTGAAAGTTTTCAACTTGAAATGGCGAGACACTGCCGCCTTGAAGCGCAGATCGCCACCAGGCGCCGTGGGCCGTCCTTAAAGCGACACTTCCAGACCAAAATCTCTCATCAGCCGTTAAAATTTTTACAGAAAACCAGCTGAATTTATCGAATGGTGTCCACTCAGTTGTGCCTTACAGTTTTTGAAATAATTTTTATCAAACAAAGCAGCAGTCTCTGAGCCATTCCTAAACAATGAAAAAATGACGAGAGGGTGGGCGACTCCTCACTCAACGACTGCCCACAGGCGAATAACATAACCGACAGGCGTGAAAAAACTCTCGCATGCCCACGAGGGTTCAAGCATGTCTGATGTAATCACACATGATTCAAATCCATATGGTTTTTGAAAAAATAATAAGGTCCGTTACTTTTATCACAGACCTCGTATATGAGAGAGATGTGTGTGTGTGTGTGTGTGTTAATGGTTAAGAAAGTGGCAGCTATGGTTGCCAAAATAATTCTATAAAGAATGCTGTACAAACACATCTAAAAAATTACACAACATCCTGTACGATATAAAAATACTTTTTAATGTCACTTGCAAATAAAAAATGTCATGAATTATTTGTCAGCTGTAAAATGTTTGATTTTGTTTATTTTATAGCCAACTCATGACAAAAAGTCATTTCACCAGAAAAGGTACTTAATTCCAAATAATTTTAGAGAAAAACTAGAGAAAGTAAGACGTCCCTCTTCATATGTGCATTTAAATACAGTGACAAGAGCAAACGAAGGACAAAGACAGTGAAGAAGACCTGTGAGCCAAAGTGGAACCAGACATTCGTCTACACTCATGTCCATCGCAGGGATTTCCGCAACCACATGCTGGAGCTGACTGTGTGGGACCAGCCTCG
This sequence comes from Thalassophryne amazonica, assembly GCF_902500255.1. NCBI lineage: Eukaryota > Metazoa > Chordata > Actinopteri > Batrachoidiformes > Batrachoididae > Thalassophryne > Thalassophryne amazonica. Next base: position 63,884,079 of record NC_047115.1, read on the forward strand.
GTCATCAGAGGAGGACAGCACATTTTTGGGAGAGGTAGCGCTTCTTCTTCTTCTTCTTCCTTTGGGTGCTGCCATCAGGGGTCGCCACAGCAGATCATCCGTTTCCATCTCACCCTATCCTTTACATCTTCTTCTCTCATACCAGCCACCTCTATGTCCTCCCTCAGCACATCCATAAACCTCCTCTTTGGCCTTCTTCTTCTCCTCCTGCCTGGTGGCTTCAACCTCAGCATCCTTCTCCCTATATAACCTGCATCCATCCTGCGCACATGTCCAAATCATCTCAATCTCTCCTCTCTGATTTTGTCTCTGAATCATCTTACCTGTACTGTCCCTCTGATATGTTAATTCCTAATCCTGTCCATTCTCATCACAATGAAGCAAAATTATAGCATTTACAGCTCTACACCTCCAGCCCCACTTCCTGTCTTTTTTTGGGGCCACTGCGTCTGAGCCATACAACATAGCAGGTGGTCTCACTACCATCTTGTAAACTTTCCTTTTCACTCTTCAGGTACGCTTCTGTCACAAATCTGGTTTCTGCCCACTCCAGCCTGCCTGCACTTTCTTCTTCACCTCTTTATCACACTGTACATTACTTTGAATAACTGAATCCAAGTATTTAAACTCACCTACCGACTCCACTTCTGCTCTTTGTAACTTCACTATTCCACTGTGCTCCTTCTCATTTACACATATGTAGTCCATCTTGGTCCTATTGAGCTTCATTCCCGTTCTCTCCAGAGCATATCTCCACATTTCCAAGTTCATCTGCTCCCTTCTCTCACTACAGACCAAAATGTCATCTGCAAACTTTGTCGTCCATGGAAATTCTTGTCTGAATTTATACATGTGATGCTATGGTGTTATTTTTGTTCATAATGATCCCAGAGTCTTTGATGCTATACTTCTATCACACATAGTAGGTAGCTTTGTGGGATAGTTGCTGGACTACAAATACAGTGCATATGGAAAGTATTCACAGTTTTTCACTTTTTCCACAGTTTGCCATGTTACAGCCTTATGCAAAAATGGATTAAATTCATTTTTTTTTCCTTAAAATTCTACATACAGTACCCCCTAATGACAATGTGAAAAAGATTTGTTTTTTTTAAGATTTTTACAAATATAGTACAAATAAAAAAGACTAAGTAAATGCATGTATATAAGTATTCACAGCCTTTGCCATGAAACTCAAAATTGAGCTCAGGTGCATCCTGTTTCCACTGATCATCCTAGAGATGTTTCAACAGCGTAATTGGTGTCCACCTGGGGCAAATTCAATTGATTGGACATGAATTGGAAAGGCTCACACATGTTTACACATAAGGTCCCACAGTTGACAATGCATGTCAGAGCACAAACCAAGTATGAAATTAAAGGAATTGTCTGCAGACCTTCAAGACAGAATTGTCGGGGAAGGGTACAGAAATATTTCTGCTGCTTTGAAGGTCCCAATGAGCATAGTGGCCTCCATCATCTGTAAATGGAAGAAGTTTGTATCCACCAGGAGTCTTCCTAGTGCTGGCGACCCGTCTAAAGCGCCAGCATTAATCTGTGGAGAGAGGAGAACCTTGCACAAGGACAACCATCTCTGCATCCCAATCAGGCCTGTATGGTAGAGTGGCCAGACAGAAGCTACTCCTTAGTAAGAGGCACATGGCAGCCTGCCTGGAGTTTGCCAAAAGGGACCTGAAGAACTCTCAGACCATGAGAAAAAAAATTCTCTGGTCTGATGAGGCAAAGATTAAACTTTTTGGCATGAATGCCAGGCATCATGTTTGGAGGAAACCAGGCACCATCCCTACATTGAAGCATGGTGGTGGCAGCATCATGCTGTGGGGATGTTTTTCAACAGAGACTAGTCAAGACTGAGGGAAAGATGAACACAGCAATATACTGACACTTCCTGGATGAAAACCTTCTCCAGAGCGCTCTTGATCTCAGACAGGGGCGATGTTTCATCTTTCAGTAGGACAATGACACTAAGCAAACAGCCAAGATATCAAAGTAGTGGCTTCAGGACAACTCTGTGAATGTCCTTGAGTGGTCCAGCCAGAGCCCAGACCTGAATCTGATTGAATGTCTCTGGGGAGATCTGAAAAATGCTCCCCATCCAACCTGATGGAGCTTGAGAGGTGCTGCAAAGAGGAATGGGCAAAACAGTCCAAAGATAGGTGTGCCAAGATTGTAGCATCATATTACAGAACACTTGAGGTTGTAATTACTGCCAAAGGTGCATCAACAAAGTACTGAGCAAAGGGTGTGAATACTTATGTACATGAGATTTCTTATTTTATTTATTTGTAATAAATATGCAAATGTTAAAGAAAAAAATCTTTCTTCATGTTGTCATTATGGGGTTTTGTGAATAGAATTTTGAGTGGAAAAAATGAAGTTCCTCCATTTTGGAATTAGGCTGTAACATAAAATGTGGAAAATGCTGTTTCCAGATGGACTATATATAGACTAGTGTTCAAATCCAGGTGTATATTTCAGGCTACCTGCCTAGGGTGCTGGACAAGACACTTCATCTGCATCATCCCAGTCCAGACATCCTGTCTGTGTGGAGTCATAGACTCATCCAGTTCATGCTACTGTATCTGAGGATAAACAGCAGCCCAATGGGCCACAGCATTCGCACCGGCCTTACTTTGTCCTTCCTCTCTTGTGGATCACCATGTAATCTTGTAATCTACAGTGTTTTCTATGTTTAGCCTCTCAAGATATCACCAGTTTTGAGTGATACTGTATCTTGTGTTATTTGAAAAACATGACAAAAGTGTGTTGACCCAAGAAAAAAAAAATTGCATTAAGGTTGTGTGTGAAATATGTTTCTTGGTATTTGCAAATGATAAGACTTTATTGAAATCCCCTTCTCTCCAACTCCAGATGTGTTTTTGTAAATTAAATATGATTTGCATTTCATTTTCTTCTGAGGTTCTAATATTAGTCATATTTATTGACCAGTTGCTTCCATAGGAAACTGCAGCAGAACACCTGGGCAGCTGATTAAACTGCTGCTTCCACCACAGCCTATACAGATGTTGTGTTTTCTTTTCTTGAGCAGAACCTGATAGAGTTGGAGACAGCTTTACTGGATGACAAGCCTCACTGGTATCCACTCCAAACCCATGATGTCTTGTCCATACCACTGCCCCAACCCTCCCCGTATCTGCCCCGAAAACACACACAGACAGACACGCCTGGCAAGAAGCTACAGCGTAAGTGCAAGCATGCACGTGAATGCACCTGCAGTCCTTGTGTATATTTAGGTGTACACTCTGCATGTGTATAAGATGTATGTCATGTGAACGTCTGTTTTGGCTTCCCCTCCCTAACACAGTATTAATGTGCGTGTGTGTGTGTGCATACGTATATGTGTGTGGTGTGTATTTGTACCTGTGTCTGTGTGCAGGATCTCAGCGTGTAACAGAGGCTGAGTTTGATGAGGGTACAGCAGTAGTGTCTGAAGGTGGGTGGGGACTGTTTCTTGGTGTTACACACTGTTTATTTTTACTAAAAAAAAAAAAAAAAAAAGATTTATTGCCACCAATATATTATATACAAGAAAGTTTTTTTTTTGTTTTTTTTTTTTGCATTTTGTGAACTTGATCACAGAGCTCTCAGTTTTTAGTTTTTTGTTTCTTTGTTTTCTGAGAAACTTAGTCAACTAAAGTTTCACGTCCATCCCCATCCCAAAAATAGTAATTTTCAATAGGTTTTCTGATGGGATTCCCAAACCCATATGGTGAAATATGATGAGCCCATTGAAAATTAACAAGCATTTGATAGTGAGTCTTAATGCACATGGATTTCTTCAGATTTCTTGAATATTTTGAATATTTTATAGGTTGCATCAGCAGTTTTCATTTCTGCTGAAGCATTTCTGGCAAATGAAACCCTTTACCCACCCCCTGTCTCATAGGATGAAATATTTTCAGATTTTTCTTTTCAAATAGTAATGCATGATGGTGTCAGCCTTTTCAGATCAATTTGTAGTGTTCCTCTCTAAAATTGAGTTTGCATTTCCAGAAAACAATTATTCTAATAAGATAAAATTTAAATAGATTTTCTTTCCACCATTTGGCTCTACTGATAAAGTGAAGTTACAAAAATAAATAAATAAATAAAATAAATTTTGGTTTGGTTTGCTTTTGAGGCATTTCAGATTTTTATATAAGACGGTATAAGAAAGAATTAGCATGAATTGTACAGTCAAATACTAATAGATTTTTGTGTGTCTCTGTGTGTTCATTAATCTATGTGGAATGTATGTGTCTGCATGAGGTTTATGTTGGTTTTTCAGTGTCACAGTCATTTATTTATTGAAATGATGCTTTCCTGATAGTCAGTGATAATGCCTTCTGATGAGTCTTATCAAAAACAGTAATACGAGCGAAGCACCGCACAGTGGTGTGAAGCTCACCCATGGTACGGGGACTCCCAAACAGGAAGTGCTAAATTTTGAGTCCACAGTGAAACAGGAAATGTCAAATGTTAAACACTTCCTGGCATGGGTGGAGCTAGAACAGAGGCCAGCGTTGCACTGGATTCCCCTGAAATCTGATTGGACACAGATGATTGACATGTCACAGCATCGCACATCTGGTTGAAAAGACCTGCATTTTGAAATCAGTGAGTCACATGACTGCTAGGTTCCTCCTGTCCAGTAGTTGGTGCTGTGTACCACAAAAAGATCAAATCCACTTTAGCTGAAGAAGAAAAATATTTGCCTCAGATTTGAACTGAACATGTCATTTGAGCCATGGACTAATAATGTCATCAATGTTATATTGGTGAGTAAACGACTGTATTTTATGCCAGAAATGAGGTCCAGATTGTTAAAAGCTGCATTTCTCCTTTAATTTTCAGGTTACCTTATATATGCATGTGTCTCCAGTAATTTTTAAATGAGCAGGCAGCTGTTTATTAAATAGCCTCTTAATTTTGTTGTTTCAAGGACTTAAATAACCTCTTAATTTTTTCATCTCTGAGTAATACCAAGACGGTGCATTTCACTTAAAAATACACATGCCACGGAGTGTTTCTCAGCTATACTCAAAAGTATTGGAGCACTTGGCATTTCACACATTTTAATTACTTTATGCCATTTCAAATACAAGTAAATAAATAAATCTAAAGTTATCTTCCTTAAACTCAAACTGAAAGCAAATGTCGACAACTTGATCTAAATTAATTAAAAATAGAAAATACAGCTTCCTGATGAAGTGGTATAGAAGAGGATTGAATGTTCAGCTGCAATTTGCCAGAAAGTACATTTAAGGTGCAAGCCTAGATTTGATGTTTTCGTGAAAAAAATTTTTGTATTTCTTCATAATTGATGTAAATAAAGTCCAAGACATATTCAGTGACTTGGAAATGATCATGTTTCCATCCCCTGACTTGTCTGAAGAAAACTAGCAATGAAACTGATTATTATTTACAGGTATTATCAAGTTGTAGACATTTGCGTTCTGAGGTTGAGGGAGATAATTTTAGAATTTTTTATTCTTTATATATATATATATATATATATATATATATATATATATATATATTGTATTTCTTGTATTTAAAATGGCATAAACAAATTCAAATGTGTGAAATACTTTTGGAGGGCACAGTATCCTAACCTTATGATGAGTGCAAAATGAGTGTGGTATTATTACTGTTTTGTTTAAGAATGTTTCATTTTCACTGTTACTGCACTTTGTGTGGAAATCATAGTCATATCGTATATCATACTGATATGACAATACTGAGATATGATAATTTGGCCATATTGTATAGCCCTACTGTCAACTAGCTGAAAACTTTGAATATTAATTTACATCTACATTTAAAAGGTTAAGTTAAGAGGACTGTAATTAGGGGGGTCTGTGTGGTGGAGCTCCCCCAAAAGCTAAAAGGCAAAAACAGAAAAATGCTTAAAAAGGTGGGGAGTCTGGGAGGCAGAGCCCCCACAGAAGCTGAAAGGTTTTTGCTATGCTCATGCTCTCAAGAACCATTTTACTGAAAAAAGTCTGAAGGACCTAAATGACATGGTTAGATGGTGAGGAACTTCCAGGCATTTGAGAGGCAAATAAAGAAAAATACATTAGCCATGCTAATGCTCCCCTGAAGCATTTACTCAAAAAAGTCTGAAGGACCTAAGTGACATGGTGAGATGCTGAAGAGCTTCGCTCGTTCATGTCTGTGACATATACATATTATTGTGCCACTCCATAAATTATTCTCAAGGATTTTTTTAACGTAGTTATTAATTAGAATCATGTCTTATTCTATGGATACAAGACTAGGGTGCTCACCCCTGAAGTAAGATGAGTAGATGTCTTTGGAACTAGACGTTTTAAGAAAGTTATTACTGACTTCTGGAATCGCATTGTGTCCTGTCAAGGGTCACGGGGGAGCTGGAGCCTATCCCGGCAGTCATAGGGCACAAGGCAGGATATACGCTGGACAGGATGTCAGTATATCGCAGAACCACATAGAGACAGACAAACACGCTCACATGCACACCTACAGTCAATTTTTCAGAGCAGAATGTTTGAGGTTCAAGACTACCCCAACACATTGTCCATGTGCAGGGGCAAGTTGCTTAAAGGAAATCTACATGAGGTATACTACACGCGTTGTGAGGTTCACAACGCATGTGAGGTTTCACCGACCCGACAGTGTACAGTTTTTACGCGCTTTTACCAGAACCGAAAGAGGTCTTAGTTGTCTCTTGCTTGTTTTTGTTCCCAATTGTGTTGGCTCAACATGGAGCTGACAGCCCGCATCAGGTGACTGATACAGCGGGGATGAAACGAGCACGAGCACATGGCTCCGCTGTGCCACCTGATTTTTCCCTTGCTCTCAGAAAGCAAAATAAAAATGTAACTCTTTACAGCCAGGCTTCTGCCTCACAGCTTACAGTGTTTAAGTCAAGAGATGATCCAAAGACATTACGGGGTTTTTTTCTCGCGGTGACTCACAGCCACATGCCACACGTGCACGTAAAGAAATTCACTTCTCACCCGTGATCAAACTCTGCCGCTGAATTCGAATGCCTTCACCCCGGTAAGCACCGACCCGTCAGCGAGGAGTCCCGCCCCCCCGGAAAAGGGTCTATATGTATCAATGATAGATATGTATCAATAAATCAGTGTAGTGAATATAACTACTTTAGCAATTCAGTGATTAACAAAGAGTAATATTAATGAAACATATTGAAACACGTGTATATAATAAGATCAGATGAAATCAAGACGGCAAATCAAAGACAATGATTGATAACATACTGAAAAATTCCATCAGAATGTCATCACTGTTCCACCCACTATTAATAAAGTAATGGTGGTGCTCAGTTGTGCTCAACACATCAAGAGCTAGGAAACATCAGACTTGACTAAATCAGCTGTGGTTGGAATAGGTATATCACACTTTCACAGTCAGTTTTCTTTAGACCTGTGAGGCGATGCTTACGTGAACATTTCCAAGTCAGAGAACTTGTATGTCTTGAACTTCATTCATTTCGGTCATTCACAGACATTGCATGTGCCACCATGCAAGGTCTTCAACTGCACACTGTTAGCAACTTGAGGATGAAGAACCTTCCACAAAGGCACCTATAGAAATAGGAGACCAGAAGCCACCAAGACACCCATCTCGTTTCAGACCAGATTGTTCCTGCTTTTTTTTCTTATCAAATTGGGACATTGAACAGGGTATCTTCTGGACACAAACCCACCTCTCTAACCGCTATTCCACCATCTCTACAACGGTTGTAACTGCTGATGCAGTAGTAAACAGATACCATTGCTTTTCTCCAGTTTCTCCAGTCACAGTCAAGGAAGTGTACATTCCCTTCAGAGCTGTCTAGGTGTCTTGGTGACTCCTTGTCTCCTTTTTGTATGGTCACCCAGTTTAAAAAAAAATGGAGACTCCAGAACAATTTACCATACTGTACTGTTTCTACTTATTAAAGGTGCGTACCCATTTAATTTTTCACGAAATTGACCAAACTGACTTTGTTTTGAAATGTAGTTATTGTAAAGTACATTTGTTTCTGTGGTGTATCACAAAGTGACAGTTAATGTTATTTCTGGTAAAATATTTATTTTGGGAACATTCCATGGCAGACATAATGGCTGGTTGCCAGTTCAGGGGCTGCATCCTTCTAAGACTATGTCCCACAAAGATGTGGTCTTCAGAAAATGGTGGCGGCGAGAACAGTCCAATGGTCCTAAAAGCTAGTGAGCATAACCTGTGGTTTTGTAATCACTTCTCTGTACATATACTTACATATACTCTGTACTTTGCTTCTATACATTACTTATTTACAATTGCACATATAGAACCCCAAATTGTCTCATTTTTTATTTACCAACCATTTTTGTCAAATAACACAATCACTCTTGGGATGTGAAGGACATACCCCTTATCCTCATTCTGAAGGGAAAGAAGGCAGCACTCTTTGGCTGCATTCCAAGGAGCCTTCAAAATGAGGCAACCTAGTCGTGAGATTTATGACATATGCGGTCGAAGAATGCAACCTTAGAAGGATGCAGCCCTTGAATTAAAACACAGCCACAGTGAGTTCACTCTATGAGATTTTGCAGATATCATGAAGCACATGCAGAAGTTTCAAAGGTCATGCTGCATTTGATGGAAACTGGGAACTTGGAATTTCAAACCTACAACATGTAAAAATACTTTTAATAAAGCTGTGGTATACCGTAATGTCAATCCTCAGTGTGTGATGTCAAACAAAGTAAAAAGGCTGTCACTACAAGTACTACTGTGACTGTCAACTGGCACAGCCTTAATAACGTTTGTCTTTAATGTTACCAGATATCTTCAAATGCTTTCGTGTAAAATATATCCAGACCTTTTCCAGAGTTTTTTGGAGTGGGATGTCTGGTAGGCTAAGCTTATTACCTGTGTCTTTCAGTTTGGACACACTATCCCATTCAATGAATGGTAAAGTGTGTCTGCCACGGCAGATCCAAGGTGGATGTTGATTTGGCTCAAGTTTCAGGAAGGATGGCCTTCCTGACGGAACTCCACGTTACATGTGGGAATGTGGCAGGGGTGGGGTTTTAACTGGGAACCTTCCACACTTAAACCAAGGGCACTAACCACTTGGCAGCCACCTCTAGTCCTTAAGGACTATCATTATAGTGGTGCCAAATAAAATTCTTGTTGTGACTTAAATCGTAAAAAAAATCCAAAGGCATCACAACTTTCATGATTGATGTCCAAAACGTTTTTGTTGACTAGCGCGGTAGCCAAGTGGTCAGTGCACTTGCATCCAAGAAAGGAAAAGACCACCTGTGCTCATTCTCCATGCAATGTGGGGTTGTGTCAAGAAGGGCACCTGGCATGAAACTTGTGGGGACTCTGAGCAAAAAGGGAGAAGCCAACAGATCTTAAATCATATTTTAAGATTTCTTTTCACTGAGTTTAAGGGGTATAATTGTAGAAATTTTAATAGAGTTCTTTATATGAAAAATTTACATCACAAAAAATGTAAATGTTTAAAAGCCTAGGAATGCCCAATATTTTCAATTCCATTGTAGATGGCTTCTTTCAGGAGATAAAGGTGGACTGCAGGTCTTTCTAGCTAGTCAGCATTCAGCACATATATGAGTTGTGTTGTTTGATTGATGCGGCCGTGCACAGCACTGACTCAGGACCCTGAATACCAGCTGTTAATAACGTCCTCAGATTCACTGAAGAATATCGTCTCGAGTCTCAGGAGTGAAAACTTTGTAAATTCACCCACATTCCTCACTGATAATATGGCATTAGATTGGCAGATGGTGTGCTTCATGATGCAGTTTAGACACTGTCATCCCTATTAGAATAAAATCCTGTATTTATAGTCATGGCACAAGAATTGTGTAATTTCAAGGTGTTAAATGTCTGCCAGGAACAGCTTGAATAAAAAATAACCACCTTCAGCCAAACCACACTGTAGTTTAATGAGTATGAGAGTTAGAGGTGGGGTGGGAAGCATGCCACAGTAGAACTTCTTTCATTGAACAAAAAACAAAACAGCTCCCATTGTGAACTTTGAGATGTTGTCCTGAAAGTCAGTAACTTTGTGATTCATCCAAAATCGCGGCACAGGTGCATAAATTCTGTCATGCCTGATCAGTCTGTTTATTTTTATCGTGTTCAGACTGTGATCTGCTCCACCACTAACTCATTTGGATCAGTATCACAAAGTTCTAAACACGGCTGCAGAAACTTTCACTGCAGTGACACAAGTAGGGAAGTCCAGCTGAAGAGAAGCAGCATGCAGCTCCAAGTCTTCACAGGCTGCAACTGGCATTTGTTTTATTTGTGGGTATTTAAAGCAGCATGAAGTCTGTTGGAGAGTTGGATTTGCTGTGAATAAAGTGTGCATCAGGACTGTGAAGAAGTGATTTTTCCTTTGCTTTTGTGTGTCCGTATGTTTGGCTGTTCCCACCCAGCAGCAGAGGGGTGTGGCAGGGAGAGGCAGCGTCAGTCTGGGGCGACCCTCGAGGTGCCCGAACCACAGAGAACACCCACTCGTCACATACGTTCCCGTTCAGTCTCCCCGCACCGAGAAGAGCAGGGGCGCACGCGATCAAGGCCAGCCAACGTCCCCGCACAGAGGTGAGAAAAGCAGACCGTGCAGCATACCTGGCCCGTGTCTAAAGACAATATAGACAATTGCTAAGGGTTGGGTCCAGCCAGAGGGTGTGCCACAAATGAGGGGGAAAAAAGTAAATTTTCACTATTCTTATACTAAAACTAGTTAATACTATTTAATATAAAAGAAGTATAAGCCCATATTGATTTAAATGCATAGCAAAGCCTATTAAATAATAATGATGATGATAATAGTTCCCCCCCAAAGTGTCTGATGAGCGGAGGAGCCCTTCTTAAAAAAAAATTACTTCAGATCAAACTGAACAATGCATTGCTTTGTTTACAGTATCTTTATATCGTATGAATGATTCAGACATTCTGAGCAATTCACCCTATTGACGTATCCCATAATCCCTTGCGCGCCAGAGAGTCTCTGCAGTCAAACAACACAGAGAATCCACATGATGACAATTGTAAATGAATATTATACTACAAAAATGATTTTTTTTTTTTTATGCTTTTCGTCACGTTAATAAGAGACTGTATGCATGAGACCCTGAGAAACTTGCTAAAACAATTATAACAAATAATCTGTGTCTGCTATGTTTAATCTGCGTGGAATTTAATAAACGCAAACCAAATTTCAGCAAACCAAATTTATATATATATATATATATATATATATATATATATATATATATATATATATATTAGTCTGGAACAAAGAGGACAAACAGTGTTGTAAAGAACAATAATCAAGACGTTAAAGAGCAAGCTTCACTTTCCCCCAGTACCACATGATCAGGAAGTGAGCATAGCTCACAGCAGCTCCCATTGAAAATAACGGAGAGACAGCCTGTGATTCTCGCATGTTTACATAAAACAAACGCAATAACAATGTCTAAAAACCCAGAGAATATATTCACGAGAGTTTTAGGCACAATATAAAAATAGTTTTATGTTGCAATGTTAATGCTGTTGTCTGTGTGCAGCGGTTAAAGTGAAGCCTGATCAGAGCATCTCAATGCAGTTCTCAATGTTACTGAGATCTCGCAGCGCGGCGACCTCTCCGAAGTTTTGCAAGATTTGAAACGTCAGTAGGGCGAATGACAGGACATTGCACTAAAGTAGGCTGCCGTCAACCTCATGGATCTCTTCCAAAGCAGAATGTACTCATCTTTTTACCCCTCCCCCAGTATGAAATATGGGGGATATAGCAATCAGCATATCCGATTGTCCATCCATCCATATTTGCTTGTTGGCGCGATATCTCAGTAACCAGTTGGCAAATTTCATTCATATTTGGCATAAGCAGTGGTGGGCACAGCTAACCAAAATGTTAGCTTCGATAACCATTAATCCGATAACTGAAAAGTTATCTTTTATTTATTACAGATAACGGATAATCGATAACTTTTAGTTTTGATTCGGACACAGCCACATCAGATTACACTGTCGGCTTCTGATAAAGCAGTTTCACTTTAAGTGCCACAGGGGCTGCTGGGTAAATTCAAGGATCACAAACACGTAAGAACACACGAAAAATTAATAAATAAAAAATAAAACCCCAAACACTGTCATCATCTTTCAAAAGCATTAAAACCCTTATGCTCAGTGGTAGGCACAGTTCAGCTAATCCAATAACAGATAATTATCAAAGCTAATGTTTTTGCTAGTGGATTAGCTTTTCAGATGTTTTAGATAAGTTTTTCATTCATATTTAGCATAAGGGTGTACTTGGTGGGTTTTGTATCATCGGACCAATTATCATCCTATAAATTTTGTTCTGATAGCTTTCAGTCCGATAACATTTTTTTTTTTTGCTGGTAAAGTGAGCAAAGATTAACGGTCAAAAAGTTTGTAAACCCTAAAATCAAACATATTAGTCCATCTGTTGTGTTTGTAGCAGACTGGCTGCCAGTTCTGATGTCATCAATAAGCGCAAAATGTGATTGGCCTGTTGACGCAGGGAAAATTGTGGGTAGTGTAGTTCAGGTTCACTTGTGGGCCCCATGAAAAGAATTCTTACTGATCCACCCCCCAGATTATATTGCCAGTATTATAGTGACATTAGGGGCCTCTCTGGGCGCCTGTCAGTCATGGGCCCCAAAAATCCTTCTCCTTATTCTCTCCTTTTCGGCACTCCTGCTTGGGTGATTCCACAATACCAGTCGATTGCAGTAACCTTGAGGTCAATTTCAAGCTCACAGACAGATATTCAAGATATTGTCATTGCCACCCTTATTAGCATGATATCTCAAGAACCAGCTGACCAATTTCATTCATATTTAGCATAAGGGTGTACTTGGGTGGGTTGGGCTTACAGCTATTTCTTGGGGTCAACCATCGGAGTGTGTCGTTTGTGAATTCAGTACTTTAACGTTTCCCATAATCCCCCTGGTGGCCCCCTGCACTTCCCAAAATGCACTGCGGCACCAGCAGAGTTCTGGCGTCTCACAGTGCATGTAAACAATGGCTAGCAAGGGTGTGGATGGCGCTGATCCAGTGAGTTCATGGGCAATTATGATGATGACATGTTCTCCCAAGTTCAGAGGGTTATCTAGAGGAGGTGTGATGTACTTCTGCTGTGCCCCGATGTTGTCTTGTTGTCCATACTTCATGAGGTTTGTTTCCATTGTGCCCTGAACTGGAACTTTGCTCAAACTGACCTCTCGTGTGAGCCACGGTCTGTGATATGGCGCAAGATTCACAACTGCGAAACAGCGAATGCACTGAACTTGTCAAGATCAAGAGACGCCTGAGAAGAGCTTATGAGGTATCTGAACAGAAGTTTTTTGTGATGTCAGTATCTTTGCAGGAGACTGAAGTTCCAGTTCTTCAGGGTCCTCGTGTTTCCTGTCGTACTGGATGGTTGTGAGACTCGGACTCTTACCACTTACCTTAAGTAACAACTGGATGTCACTAGTTCTCTTCAAAGAATCCTTGGTTACTACTTCGTGCCAAATGACCAAATACTTAGAGAGATTTAGATGAACCACAGCTGATGCCAAACAAATAAATATGCGGAGAGTTGTTGAGTTTATTATGGCTGACGGGCCTGTATGTGTGTTGCACTTTGGTAGAGGTTTAAGCTATACTAAAAGTTTACATCAACCTCAGGAGTACAGCTGAAGCAGCTTAATAAATCAGCATTCTCCTTTGCCTTCTTCACTTTTTCAACTCTTGAAGGCTGCTTCTAACCCCCATTTTCAAAAGCAAATAAACACAATAACACATGTACCGTTTTTTTTTTTATCTATTTATTTACCCACATACACTAGGCATGAGCATTGGATGTCCAATGGAGGATCACGTCGGAATATGAAGCACATTTGAATGCTCAGTGTTAATGCAGCCCAAGTAGCTTCTGAGCTTCATTGAGTGCCGTTGTACTTTGAAATTCACTGTATATTTGCAGCACTTTAAGATTCAGCTTCATGGACTAATTTATTGACCAACCACTTATTATAAGTGGCAGGTGGCAGTGCTCAATATCTGTTGAGAAGGCAGTGCTACATACTGTACCTATAGGCTGTTGTGTGTTGGGGGGTTTGGCTGGATGTTTTTGTGTTGTTTTCTTTTCTTTGCTCTCCAGGTGGTATGCAAACTGGTTTTTGTCTGTGGAGACGGTGCTGGCAGAAGAGTCCTTCACCCTCATCAGCATTATTAGCTGCACCTGTGGATGATGCTCACGTGTAAACTTAAAGACTTTCAGCTGAAGCAGATAATGAGATGGCGTTCTGCATTTAAGCCATGAGTGGTTCAAGCAGAATTGCCGGGAACTCGACCTTGTGACGTTTGTTTGTGAGACACTGAGGACCGCGCCAGGGTTTGACACATCGTGCCTGTGAAGGAGGACGGGTGAGGGACACATGCTGTCAGCACACATCAGAGGTGATTATTGTCTGAATGATCGTTAATAGTAATTTGGCATTTTGTTACGCAGTATATTTGAACATTGATGAGAATTGTGCAGTTTGCTTCTCACTGCCGTGGCGTACGGACTGATGATCCTCCACCTGTTGTGAGAAGCTGCTCATTTACATAAAGCTTAAATTCAGACCTGAATGTGTTGCTGATAGTGTGTGCCTCTGAAAGATATTTGCTGTAGCTCTGTTGACTTACCTCACCTTTTCCATCCTTCACAGAGTCAGTTTGTCGTGTCCACCTGGGGGGTGTTTGGCGGTGAATCTGAGTCCAGAAGCGCAGAGGCTTCGATCCTTTTGGGCGCTGGAGAGCGCGCCGTCCTTCACTCCACCAGACAAACTAAATATTTATGTTGTACACTAATTATTGCACCGGAGGGGAAATAAAATTGTTTTGTTTGTGGAACCGCTTTCTGGTTATTTAGCGCTGTGTTCGGTCAGACGTTGGTCCGCTCCTCAACCTGCGTCTGCACATAACATAGGCGGCAGAATGAAAGATGAGGGATGAAGCAGCAACCTGAGTCCATCTGCTAATGAAACGTTTGATGCACAAACAGCTGCCAGTTCTGCTTTTACAGGCCAAATGAGCCAAGAGTCTGCAGCAAACACTCTGACCACTAACATACCCACCTTCCCTTGCTTCCTTCCCTCCTTATTTCTTTCCTTTCTTCCTTTTTTCCTCTCTCCCTTCATTCAGGAGTTTGGATGATGAGCTCACTCACGCCCGTCGTTCTCGTTCCCCAACCCCTTACCATGGCGCTGGCAGAGGCCGCCACCAGGAGGAGTACCTGGACACCAGGTATTTGTCCATGTTTGAACAGCATGTATTTATTTATACATGTAGAAGAAGACTAATGTTAGAGAAACAGATTGTTCTGAATGTTTACCCAAATTAATCATTATCAGTTCTTGTGTGTCAGACTTACCTGGATTAGTGCAGCGGCCAAGGCAGAAAAGTGGTTGTGTACCCATCCCCCAGTAGAACAAAATGAAACCATTTTTTTTTTTAAAGATCAATGTATAAGAAGTTAAAAAAATGGTTGTGGTAATTTATTTTGGTGGCATGACCATGCCATAGTATACAAATAATGAATGTTTATGAGTTCAGTGGTACGAAAGATGGAATGTTCCATTCAACGAGGCAAAGCTGAGTTGAATGGTATGTTGCAGCTTTCACTGAAATAAATATTTGTTCCTTTAAAAGAATGAAAAAAAATCATCATTTGTTTTATATAATGGCTAAAATAGATCCTTGTCATTTGATTTTTTTTTTTATTTATAAACAACAGAAAAGGGACTTACATATGGTGTTTTGACATCCACAGTCCAACATCAACTTTAAAAGTCCAGAATTGTTCTCAGTTAACTTGGAAAAACAGTTAGATAGTTCAAAAATAATTGCGATGATGTAGTCCGTGATGCCGTGCACTGAGTTTGTGTACTTCCAGAAACAACCAAACAAACAAACAGACAAAAAGAATTTGTATAGTTCCTTAGTCCAGCGAAAAATCATGTCAGAAATTTGTCCAATATATTAAATAAATATTGCACGGTCAATGAAACACAACGGTAAATAGTATGAATAATCCATCTCACGTGACATACAACCCACCAACCAGTCGTTATGTAACTTCATATATTGACGTACCATAACAGCCTGAAGAAAAGTGCTGATATTCTTAAAAACATATAACTCGTTTGATTTGCTTTATACCTAATGCATTTGTATATCAAAATTACTTGAAAAATGATAATTAAACATTAGAGCATGAAATAATACCATAAATACCTAAGTCTAAGCATGTGTACAATACATAGATACATATACATAAGTGATGATAAACAAGAATGACAGATTCAAACTCACAGAAAATGTTTCATATTTAAATGTAACTTAATGGTATTAGCTCTAAACCAGTGGTCTCCATGTGTGTTGTTTAACTATTTCATGACATTCTATAGACCTCTGCTACTTCTACAGCTGCAGCAACTGAGCCCAACAGTATGGCATCGTTGTATGATGACAGTTTTATGATACTTGCACACATTTTCTCTACAACTGTAAAGAAAACACGACTTTCCATGCATCCTTTGTTGTTCTCCAGAAGAAGCTGATACTAGAATGGTACTACATCATCTCAGTCTATCTCAGACACACTCCAGATTTGTCATTTGATGTGATGACACAGATGTAGTGGTCATTCTGATGTACTTCTGTGGCAAAGGATGTCTAGCTCCAGAGGTCTACATGGATGCTGGTCATTCTGGAAAAACCATGACCCATGAGCAAGTTTTGTTCCAGTAAAATCAACTGCTGAAAGTTGGGTAAAACACTATGTTCATGTTTGCCATTAGTGCATGTTCTCACAGGTTGTGATACCAACAGTGCACTCTTTGGGACTGGCAAATGCACTGTCTGTGCAACACTTCCATTGAATAGTGCAGATCTCCAACAGCTTTCTCAGTTTCATGTGGGGCTGTCAATCACAGATTGCCAACATGTTGCTCACAAATTTGTGTTGCTGCTGCATTGTCAGAAAGCAAAATAAATAAATAAATAAATCCAAAGATATGGATGACCTGAGATACACATTGGAAATGATAACAGACAAAGACACTGCTATGAGGGCTTGGCTGTATCACAGAAAAACAAATTTAAATCAAGAAATAGTGACTATTGTTGGGTGTAAACACCCATAAATTGGAAGTAGTATCATTCTTTTTATTATCATTTATGTATCTCTGAGCACATGTTTAGATTTTTTTCAGGTGTTTGTGTTGTTACTTCATGCTGTAATGTTTAATTATCATTTTTATGTGATTTTTAACATAAACATATATTAGCTGTAAAGTAAATCAAATAAGTTGTCTGTTTAATCAATGTGAGATACATTCAAAAGGTATTCGGTCTTATTTTATCCCACGGCACCAAACGAAGCGTGCTAGTTGTTGTTTGGTGGGAGGTGTAGGGAACCTTTTTGTGCAGTCAGCCTCAGTGAACATGTGTGATGTTTGTGATCATTTGTGATAACATCACAGAATAACTTGAGCAAAGGTACTGCATCACTTTGTGCCAAAAGCTTGGGGATACCCAAGTCAAAACTATTCGCAAGATTTAGCAGGCTTTTGGTGATGATGCCATGAGCATAACGCAAATAAGAGCAGTACAACTGCTTCAAAAATGGGTGTATATCAGTGGAGAGTGAAACACATTCTGGTAGGCCATCCACAAGTTGAAATGACCAAGTGATTGACAAAATACAAACTTTGGTCAAGGATGACCGTCCTGTTACCATCCAAGAACTAGTGGACAATGTGGGAATAAGCACAGATTCGTGACACTCCAGGATTTGGGCAGGCTGAGAGTGTCAGTGGAAGTCGTCCCGAAGCTGCTAAAGGTGGAGCAGAAACAACTGTGCCTGAAAGTTCCATCATGACTATGCACCGCATATTCTGCTTAGCTGATTCAGGCTTCCAGGCCAAACCCAACACTCCTGTGATTCATCAGGCTCTGAACACTCCTTATATGGCTCCCTCTGATTTTTGGCTGTTTCCCAAGATCAAAATGACATTAAAAGTGACTCAATTTAAGTTGTGAGAAGACATCACGCAGAATGGGACGACCCAAATGGATGCCATTTCAAGAGAGGCCTTCCAGAAATGCTTCCAACATTGGCAGAACCACTGGGAGAAGTGGGTGCAGTCCAAAGGAGACTACTTCAAAGGGGATTAGGATTTTGAGTAATTATATTACTCTAAAGGTTGGATACATTTTGAATGCACCTTGTATCAGCACTTTATTTTGGGCTGGTACAGTATGTCAATATATGAATCTGCAGAATGGTCCTGCCACCAAAATAAATCACCAGAACCAATTCTTTTTTAACTTCTCATGCACTGATGTTTAAAAAAAAAGGTTTCATTTTATTCTACTGGGGTGAGAGGTACCTTGAAAAATAATCCCCTTTTCTAGAATGACTACTGCGCTAGATGGGAAAAGTTATTTTTGTACAAAATGTGGAATTGGTCCTTTTATCAAACAATTGATTTTTCCCCATTATGTATTTTTTTCCTGTTTCATTTTACATTTTTATTTATTTATTTATCTATTGCCTCTCTCCTATATGAGAAATATAAATGTTGCTTGTTGATTTAACCATGCTGCTTAAAATGAATAAGCGCTTGTAAGCTGGAAAAACTAAGCCGTAGGAATCTAGCATTTTTGAGTGTGATGTGAGCGTGTGTAGAAATCAGCGACAGTTTTGTCGTTGACTGTCTTTGACTGTTGTTGATTTCCTCATGTGTCATCCATGTCCATGATAACCACAGTGATGTCATCATGATCCACCAGTCAATGCGGGGCAAAAGCGCTGAATGCCTCCACATCAGGTAAAATGGACAATCACAACACCTTGGTTATATTTAACTTCTGGATCAGGGTTTGGTTATTGCATCACAGCTCATGCCCCCCCAGTGTTTTCATCACTGCATCACTTTTCACAGCATTTGTTTCTTTCTGATCAATATCAGCTCTATCACTAACAAAACAATAAAGCCTTAAATGCAACACAACCTTGGTATAATCAGAACTTTCAATATATGCATCAAACGGAATAAACCCAGCAAATAAAAAAGGGATCTGCTGGCACATCAGTTCCAGTCCCTGTCAGATCGACATAACACTTTAATGTTCAGATCTCACAGAATGGTTTTCCAGCAGGAGATACACAAGATGAGGTGTTTCTACTGCCAGAAATGTTAAACATTATGTGTTGGTGCCCTTCAGAACCCAAGGGGGCACTATAGGATCATTTAAAGTGGTTCATTCTAAGGCGATTGCTTTTCCAGAAGCATAGTGTGGAATACTGGGCCTTTTTGTCTAGGCAGTGACTGTTGTTCCCACGACTGTAACATTTGAAGAGTACAGATGCAAAACCCAGTATCTCCAAAACCATAATTTTTTAGTTGAGGCCAACATGTACTTGGCTGTCAAGGGAACCATCAGTGTGCAAAATATGAAAGAATTTGAACAAACTGTTTTCATTTTACTGATGAAAATGTGTGCATTTCTGAATATGGTTTCCTTTAAATCTCCATTTTCACTGAATTTTTCTTCCATTAAAAAAAAAAAATACTGGGTTTTGCATCTGAACTCTTCATTTATTCTCTGGCTATTGTTACACCTTTCAGGATTTACATGCATGACCAGAACACAGGGAGCATCATTACAGACAGCATCTCATTGCTTTACAGCTTGAAGTCGGAATAATTAAGCTGAAAATACATAGTGTGCGACTAAAACTTTGCTCTTCCTTACAGAAAGATGAAGTTTCCTGAAGTTGTTTCATAGTGGGATACTTTAAGACTTGTTGTTTATTTGTTATTTGGCTGCTCTCAGTGTCTTGGGGTCACCACAGCAGATCCAGGACAGGTCTGCATTGGGATTTAGCACAAATTGGCCTTCCTGACACGACCGCAGTTGTAGTACATGGAGAAACATGAACAGCTCCTGGTCTCCCAGCCAAGTCCTAATCAGGACCTACTCTGCTTCATTTCTGAGATCTGACAGGATCAGGTGTATACTGAGTAATATGGCTGCATGGGATTGTTCAAGACTTACTCCAGTCAAGTCATGATTGTGTTTCCCTGGTGGATCAGTGCTTGGACAGACCAGCGTCTGATCATCACTTAACTTGTTAGCCATCTGAGTATTTTTTTTTTCATTTTTTTTCAATTTATTTTCATTTATATAGCGCCAAATCAAAACTCAAGTGCTTCACACAGGTAAGGTCTAACCTTACCAACCCCCAGAGCAACAGTGGTAACAGTTTATTTGTTTGTAAAAATGTTGAAATTCACTTACCTCAGCAATACTCCCCAGAAAATCCAAGAATACCGCTGGAATGATGTTGTGTCAAAAGAACGGGTAGTTGAGGAAATTCAGATAAGACCTATGAGGGAACGTTAACTGGGTGGGTGTCATTTAGGACCCAAATCAATAAAAATGTGGAGAATCTTCAGGATTGATGTGATTGAACGATCCTGTCTGTCAAATTTTGGTGGCTGTATGAGTCAAGTCAAATCAAGTCAATCTGGGACTATGCATGGGTGCAGCGCTTTGCCACATCATTACACCACGGAACCACTTTGGGTCCAGGATGGTACCCACCCAGGCAGACAACTGGAGGTATGAACTGTACTACAACTACTACTGTAAAACTTTACTGCACAGTAACTTCAATTTTGCTCTTAAAGATGTTTTATCACTCATCCAATACCCCATTATTTTTGGTGATCAGAATGCATTTGGATAGAGCTTGACCACATGGCAGTACATGTCACACAAGACTGGCAATCCTTCAAATAAATTTCTGAAATATGAAATGATATATGCACGCATTGTCATGCATTGGTGTTTGGCGATTGACACAGCTCTCTTTTTCCCAGTGACTTACTACGACTTTCAGGCTGCTAAAAGATGCTGAACTGCACACCCACTTGCAACTCATATGCCTTCTTGCATTAAAATTGATTAGTGCATAACCAGAAAGGTGTAACAATAGCCAGGGAATAATTTCTTACAGCTGGCGAAACAACAGTTTACACCATTTTTTTTTTGTTTTTACTTGACCTTTTTATTACAACAATTTATAAATCTATTTCATTCTCTTTTTCATGTGCTTGCACATGCAGAGGTGTATGTTGTTCTAAGCCATAATACTTGGTAACCATATTGAGCCTAAAAGGTGAGTTACATGTTTTATGTTTTAGCTGTTCTGCTGATGTCTTGGGACAATATCTCATTGGGAAAAACCAGCGTTGCACTTTCTGTGCACACAGATGTGTGTGCTGTTAGCGTTTGTGTGTTTGTCAAGAACTATATAAGCAGGTAGTGTTAGTGTTGAGTCATTTTATTAAATATATCTGAAGGTGTATTCTAGTAGTTTCACACACTGCATTTTTTTTGTTGCTGTTGTTTTTCAGACTTGAAAAATGAACAAACATAAAACACAAAGAGATTTCGAGTGAAATGTAGGACTGTACACTTGTGTGTTTATTTAAACACAAATTGATGCAGCACACCACACGTGAGCCATAATGATTTACTCTAAACACATCTACATGATGCATAACTAATAAAGAAATGACTTCATATCCTCTGTAAAATGACTAGATTACATTTTTTCATTGTTTTTTCCTTGTAAAATCTTTGGGTTGACTGTCCAAAAAAATAAACAACAACAACAAAAAAATTGACATACTTTCCATAGTGTTTTCATTTCTAGCTTTTGCATGAGTGTAGGAGCTGTCCTCGTCACAATAACATACAAACATAAAGTGTTGCTCTCATTCAACAGTTTCCATAAATAACAAAAGTGATCATTTCAATAATTATAATCTGTTGAGCTACTTTGATCCCCTGAATGCTTTCTCACCTCATGGCCCTCTCACATGTGCGACAAAAAGGCTGTGATTATTGTGTTAATTTGTAATATTAAGCATACCAGATATAGCCTTAGTCATATCGATCTGAGCACACTCGATTCTGTCACAGAAGCGAAGAAGAGTAGGTCCTGGCTAGTACTTGGCTGGGAGGCTGCTTGGGAATACCAGGACCTATGGGCATGTTCCTCCATATTGAACTAGATTTGCATCATGAAGAACACCCGATATAAAACTTGTGCCATATCTCATTGGGGAGCTATACCGGATCTACTTTGGCAACCCTGAGCAACTGGGGTAGCCAAGAAGTCCAGTGAGGTCTCTGAGCATGCAGGTCTGTGCAGGTGCTGCACTGGAACAATTTAGGCTGACAATCGGTCCATCACCACCTCTCAAAATTAATTAACCATTTATCTCCTGTAGCCAGGTGAAACATGGGTTTCTGCTTGGCCTTCTCCTGCTCCTGGGGTCTTCAACACATAGCCAAGATGTCATAATTGATGTTCCCTCACAATGAAACTTATGTCCGAAGTAATTGTTTGTTCCCTCACAATGAAACTTATCTCCAAAGTAACTGTTAGTTTGATGCTAAGCCATTCCACTGTCACACAAAGGTCCTCCGAAGAACCCAAGTACCAAAAGCATCTACTCTCCAATTGTCTCCTTAGGTCGTTATTTAGAGTCCAACCCAGTATCTAAATACTTAGTACCTACTTTACATTAGTTGGTACATACAGGATGACCCCATAAAAAAAAAACCCAGAACCCATAAAACTTGTAATAAATCCTACAAATGTTGGGGAAGACCACAACATTTCACAACATCCAATCAGCTTCCCCAACATGTGTGGCCAACCAAGGTAAAGATTTATCGTCTGGAGTCCTATTTTGCCAACAAATCATACCATTTGAGACATAATTTTGAAAGAACATGACTTTTATGCAAAGTGACCAAGATAACTGAAACTTTAAATGATCGAACACAGGCTGAAGTTTAAATTTCAAGAACTTTGCTGTACCTTTGTAGGATTTATTACAGTTTTTATGGGTTCTGTTTTTTGTTTTTTTTTTCGGAGACCCTGTACTACCCAACCATGAATGCAGTATGCACTAGGAGTAAGTGAGAGAGTTGTAGAGATACAATTCCGATGTACTACGCCGTTGCCATTTTTCCTGTCCTTCGACCTATAAATTTACAGAAGACGACCCATGCACATGCCCACAACAAAGTTTATATTTGCAATAGCAAGCTTTATTCCTAATATAAATTTGTACAATGCCATGGCCCCCAGACACTGGACTTCAAGGTTCGGACATTCAGTCTTCTGCACAGGTATCAGCATCACTATACACCTCTATCATTCTGCCAAGAGACAATAATAATAACAGTAACAACAGTATTAATAAGACAATAATAATAATAATAATAATAATATAATAATAATAATACAATAGCATGCTTTTGGAGGGCGGTATGCATTTTCGGAGGCCCGGCATCCACACCAGTCACCGAAAATGACAGATATTCGCCCGAGTTAGACGAGGGTGAATATCTGTCATTTTGGGCGACGGCATGGACGGAGGGACTCAGAAAATGCATACCACATGACAACAGCATGTTATTGTATTATTATCACTTACTGAGATACACAACACATAACGTGTACATAAAAAGTTGGCTCACTTTAACTTTTGTTGTGTCGGCTGGTGCGCGCTGCTCTCCAAATTCAGCAGTGCGTCCTCATCAAGCTGGCTGCTTTGCTGCTTTTCATTGTCTTACTATCCATGAGAAAATCATCCGGAAAATCCATATTGGGACCAACACCACACTTCTCGCCTTTTTATCTTTTCCTCTGCCGACAGTTCTTGGGCTGCGCGCTATGATGTCATTTGTTACGCACAGTGGGCGGGTATAGCCAGGTACCGTCACATAAATCTACGCTACCGGCCTAGCAATGCCTCGGTAAAGTGATAATAATAGTAAATACTGTAATATAACTACAAGAGGTATGTGCAGGTACTGTCTATACTTTTGTAATGAAGTCGCAACAGCTGTAGTGTTATTGCAGAGTTTTAGGAATATTCAAAACCAATGGTGAACTCTAAAAAATTGGACATTAACCACAGTGCTGTTACCAGCTGCTACACACTATCAATGTGTACCAACAGTAATGTCACACAAGAAACAAACAAACAAACAAAAAAGTCCAAAACCAACAGCACAAGTATGATGTCACATTTGGAACTGCAAAACAAACTGCTGCCCATTCAGCGCTTACTACCTTCAACAATACTGTAAGAATATTGTTACTACATGCATTACACAAAGATGAACAGCAATCATGTAATTTTTGTCGCCCATGTGAAAGAAGCTCCAGTGAGGTTCCTCCATTGATTTTTTGCAAAATTCTAACATCATAACGTCAGATTTTCCTTCTATTTTTTTTTTAACTGGAAAGAGGCACATATTAGCTTCCTTTAATTTGATTAATACCAAAAGCCGCAAATGCTTTGTTTCCCATCTCAGCTTCTTTCATCTCTTTCCTGCAGCAAATGCATGCTCTTTTCAAAATTTCACCTTGTGACTAACCTCATGCTGTCTCTGTGTCAAATGATAAGTTCTGTAGACTCATGCCCAGTCACTGTAACATGATATACACTGCACATTCAGCAGAGACAACTCCAACACTTTCAAAGAAAACACTATGGGTTCACACCCAGCAGTGTTATTTCAACACCTTGAAAGGTGTTAGCATTGTAACACATATTGGAATAAATGATAACTCTGTGCAGAGTTAAATTTAACAATACAGTACTCTATCAAATGTTAAAAACATTGGCATTTGGTCTCAGGAATTTATGCACATTTTCAACACTAGTGTAAGGTGTTAATGTTATTCTGATAACTGTGGCATAATTTAGAAATTGAAAGTACATTGCTCAAGGACAACCATGCTGATGGTAACAAAATGAGAGAAGCTGTATGTCTTTCTCCAGGTTACACTGGAGTTGCGTCAGGAAGGGCATCCGCCGTAAAACTTGTGCCAAATACCAATGTGGATCTAGCTGTGGCGACCCAGAACAAAACAAAAACGGGAGCAGCCGAATGGAAAACAACAACTATTCTTTCATATTTGTACTTAGGGCCCCTTCACACAAAACACGAGTGAGGCAGAATGGCACACGAAGGAGGAATCGAATGGCACTTGTGGGAAATCAGAGTCGCACTCAAATGCCTCGTACAGCAGTCGCCACATCCAATTTGGCACAGCCCATGCACTCTGTATTCGTGTGCGGCTCACGCCGGGAACCCATTGGAACAGTGGGCAAGATGAGGTTGCAGTACCATCTGATCATGTTCGCAGCATTTGCACGGCATGTCGTATGCAGGTCAGACATCATCGCGTGGTGTTCGTGCACACACACACAAGCGTGCACGAAACCGTCGCCGCGACATCATTCACGCCTGTGCTACCATGTGTACCTCCCAACAGCAGGTGCAGTTTTTCACCGTTCACCAAATAGGTTTTTTTTCACCCTTTTACATCTGCTTCCTGCTTCTTTTGTCCAACTTTGTGCTACGTGTGAAAGGGCCAGTACATTTTTTTTGTTTAGTTGAGGAGGAGTAACGCATTGCAAAAGTAACACAATTACAGTAATGTATTACATTTTGCTGTGATGCAGTAATGTAAGGGATTACTAATAAATAATATTATACTCGTTACATATTTCAGTAATGTGTCTTACAACACAATTTGAACCAGGGGTGAAAGTAAGATTAGATTCTTGCAGGAACTGTGCTACTCAAAGAAAAAAAAAATGAGTAGCACAGAGATTTAAAGATATTGAAGACTGCTCTTTTCTGAATTTGACATTCTTAAATTCTGTGCATGTCCTGAGTGCATGATGTATGATGTTAGGTGCGTAACAGAATTTATGGCAAAACATATAATTTCAGATAAAGCGCAAACATAATTTTTGGGGGAAATAACATCAGAACAACAGCAACAGAACAACTTCAACATCATTAAACAATGCAACAATCTGTTTTTTTTTTTTTTATAACAGAGAAAGGGAAAATGCACTGCCACCTGCTGGTGGCACAGAGTAATGCTAGTGCAGGCTTTTTGATTGCTTCTAGGGTCCTGCTGATGCTTTTTTATTTGAACACACAAAAAGAGAAAACACTATAAGGTACTATGCCTCAGTAATAAGGTATACCACTTTGTACTATGCATAAACAAGGATGATAATCATCCCATATGTTTCTCAAATCCTTGATATTAAATATCTAACTTCTTTTTAACCATCAGCAGACTAAAATCTACTTCAGCACGTCACGGACGGCACATTCTGTTGATGATTTTCATGTATTCATCAAATTTATATTTCAGAGAAATTCATTTGAAAATTGAAAGGGGCTCGCTTTGTTTGCAGGGTGAAAGTTGTTCTTCTGAGGCGTACCACTACGCTTTTTTGTGTTTGTTTGTTTCTTTTGTTTTTTTGCATTAACTTGTTATTGAGTATGTTGTTTTTGCTGTTGTATGTTATCCTCTGTAAGGTTTCTGTGTAACTTTTTGTTTGTCTCAATAAAAAAAGTGTAAAGTCTGGGGTAGAGAGAACTGTTATGTGGCGGAGCTCATCTCGTCGGACACCTGTTATATTTTAAAATGTCTGCTCATTTCGATTTGCTTTCACATATGCTTCTGTAGCAATAAATCTGTAAATAAGGAGAGAAATTTTTAAAAAGGATTAAAAAAAAATCAAAAAAAGATGGTCGACATCTTCCACAGTCTCACTGCTCCCCGCAGTCTGAGTGATCCCATTTACGAGTGCACATGCGTGGGTCAGTATCTAAACATCCAGCCGGTCTGGCAGCTCCCCTTTCTCTCATCAGCTGTTATCAGTGAAGCATACAACCCCTGGCAAAAATTATGGAATCACCAGCCTCGGAGGATGTTCATTCAGTTGTTTAATTTTGTAGAAAAAAGCAGATCACAGACATGACACAAAACTAAAGTCATTTCAAATGGCAACTTTCTGGCTTTAAGAAACACTATAAGAAATCAAGAAAAAAGATTGTGGCAGTCAGTAACGGTTACTTTTTTAGACCAAGCAGAGGAAAAAAATATGGAATCACTCAATTCTGAGGAAAAAAATTATGGAATCACCCTGTAAATTTTCATCCCCCAAATTAACACCTGCATCAAATCAGATCTGCACATTGACATTGACCCTATGTGTCTTTTTGCAAGGAATGTTTTTGCAGTTTTGCTCTATGGCAAGATGCATTATCATCTTGAAAAATGATTTCATCATCCCCAAACATCCTTTCAATTGTCCAAAATATCAACATAAACTTGTGCATTTATTGATGATGTAATGACAGCCATCTCCCCAGTGCCTTTACCTGACATGCAGCCCCATATCATAAATGACTGTGGAAATTTACATGTTCTCTTCAGGCAGTCATCTTTATAAATCTCATTGGAAATGCACCAAACAAAAGTTCCAGCATCATCACCTTGCCCAATGCAGATTCGAGATTCATTACTGAATATGACTTTCATCCAGTCATCCACAGTCCACAATTGCTTTTCCTTAGCCCATTGTAACCTTGTTTTTTTGTTTAGGTGTTAATGATGCCTTTCGTTTAGCTTTTCTGTATGTAAATCCCATTTCCTTTAGGCGGTTTCTTACAGTTCGGTAACAGACGTTGACTCCAGTTTCCTCCCATTCGTTCCTCATTTGTTTTGTTGTACATTTTTCAATTTTTGAGACATATTGCTTTAAGTTTTCTGTCTTGACGCTTTGATGTCTTCCTTGGTCTACCAGTATGTTTGCCTTTAACAACCTTCCCATGTTGTTTGTATTTGGTCCAGAGTTTAGACACAGCTGACTGTGAACAACCAACATCTTTTGCAACATTGCGTGATGATTTACTCTCTTAACAGTTTGATAATCCTCTCCTTTGTTTCAATTGACATCTTTCGTGTTGGAGCCATGATTCATGTCAGTCCACTTGGTGCAACAGCTCTCCAAGGTGTGTTCACTCCTTTTTAGATGCAGACTAACAAGCAGATCTGATATGATGCAGGTGTTAGTTTTGGGGATGAAAATTTACAGGGTGATTCCATAATTGTTTCCTCAGAATTGAGTGATTCCATATTTTTTCCTCTGCTTGGTCTAAAAAGTAACCGTTACTGACTGCCACAATCTTTTTTTTCTTGATTTCTTATAGTGTTTCTTAAAGCCAGAAAGTTGCCATTTGAAATGACTTTAGTTTTGTGTCATGTCTGTGATCTGCTTTTTTTCTACAAAATTAAACAACTGAATGAACATCCTCCGAGGCCGGTGATTCCATAATTTTTGCCAGGGGTTGTACTATCAACGATAGACTTTGTTCAATTAAGTCACTGTATTTTCCATTGATATAAATTTGTTTGGATTCGAGATCTAAGTGTATTAGGACGTTCTGTTTTGCCACTGGTGTTTCAGATGAGGTGAGCGCTGAGATGGTGACACCGGTACAGTGTACTGGTGCGTTCCGGCTGTAGAAGACTGTATACCTCTTCCCTGTACGGTGTACTGCTGCATTCCAGCTTACTTTCACCACTGCTTTTTACCCAAAAATATCCTTGTGTGCAGCTGTGGAGTGAGGCTTTTCCACAGATTTCCTCAAAAGCCGCATTGATTAATCTGCTGTGTGACATGTTGATGAAGAGATTAAAATTCTGATCTAATTCAGTGAGCATGAGGCATTTTTGATGAGTCAGTGAAACTTGATTCATGAAAAAAGTGCATGTCCTCTTGCTTTGTCTGTGAGGTGACCAACCTGAGCACAGCCTGGATTGAGTACAGGAAGGTATATGACTCAATGCCTCAGACATGGATACTGGAGAGCTTGGCACTATGCAAGACTGGCGGTGCACTAATAACCTCCATCAGGATCTCAGTGGGACTTTGGAAGGCATCACTTGAGGCCAACTCCAAGGCAATCACACAAGTCACCTTCAAGTGCGGAATATACCAAGGTGATGCACTGTCCCCGCTGCTGTTCTACATGGGCTTCAACCCCCTCAGCTAACTCATCACAAAAAGTGGTTACAGATATCGATTCAGGAGTGGAGAAACTATCAGCCACCTCCTGTACATGGATGACATCAAGCTGTATTCCAAGAGTGAGTGAGACATTGACTCACTGATACCGGGATCTACAGTGAGGATATTTGGATGTCATTCAGACTGGATAAATGTGGCCGAATGTTGGCAAAGACGGGAAAGGTGATCCGGACTGAGGGGGTGGAGTTACCAGAATAGGGGACATACAGGACATCTACAAGTGCCTAGGAATCCCACAAGCCAATGGGAACCATGATGAAGAAGGTCAGCCACAGCCAAATACATCCAGAAGGTAACACAGGTGCAGAGAAGCTAGCTCAATGGTAGGAATAAGACCCAAGCCATCAATACATATGCCCTACCAGTCATCAGATACCCAGCTGGGATAATAAGTTGGCCACAGGAGGAGATAGATCACACAAACGTCAAGACACGAAAACGCCTCACAATACATGGAGGTTTCCACCCATAAGCAATTCAAGGAGGGTGAGGATTAGTGAGTGTCAGAGCCACAGTCCAGGATGAGATGAGGAGCATCCATGAATACATGATAAAGATGCCCCCCCCCCCAGTTCAGCTGCTACAAGAATGCCTCAGGCAGCTGAAGACAGATGGTGATGAGGAACAGGAGAGGAGAAATCATGGAAGACCAAGCCCCTCCATGGGATGTACCACTGACACACAGAGGAAGTAGCCGACATCAAGAAGACCAACCAGTGGCTGGAAAAGGCTGGCCTAAAGAACTGCACAAAGGCTTTGATCATGGGAGCACAAGAACAAGTCCTAAACACCAGATCCACAGAGGCATGAGTCTACCACAGCCAACAAGACCCAAGTTGCAGTCTGTGCAAATGTACCCCAGAGATGGTCCAGCACATAAATTCCATTTTTTTTATTGTTTTTTGGTGAGGTTTTTTTGTTGTTGTTGTTGTTGCTAATTTGAGAGGACCTGTGACTTATACACCAATTTACCTTATATACTAAAAATATTACACCTTCATTATTAACAATAGTAATAATAATAAGTCATGAGAACCTGCTTTCTCTGAACCAAAGCACTGAACAGATTAAACACAATAATGAAATTAAAAGTGGATTACAACAATCCACAATAATCCAAAATAAAAGAGCTGTTAAAACAAAAAAAAAAAATCTAATTGAACACATTTTTATGGCCGTGTTTTCAAATGCATAGGGTATGTAACTCATCCTTATCTGATGATTACTTCTGTTCAGCCCACATCAATAACATCCAGTATGTTGTCTAATGCATGTTTATTTGTGTTTCGTCTTTTTGAATTTAAGAATCCTTATGTTAAATAACAGCACAGAATGTGGTGTGCACACGTGTGACCCTGAATTCCTGTCCATTCTTAAACTGAGAGTTGAAATAACACTGTGTGACTGAAGACTAACACGATGAGAGCCATAACAGTGATTTGGTGTAAATTAAGTTGAAATTAACACCAGAACCTTAACACATCACACTGAAATGCATCACCACTATAACCTTGTCACTAATATATTTGCTGTGCACCGTGCCCTCAGATCAGGTTACAATAGTTCAGGTGTGCACACAGCTGGACCCTGATATCCATTATTGACCCTTTGATTGTAGGACTGCTGAGTTGAAAAAGATGACAGAGAACTTTTCGTCCTTTGCCATGACTGTCAGCTGCCATATTTTCCACCAATTTTTTTTTTTTTAATCACAACCATGGCTAAACATAGACACACCCATCCTCATGGTGAGCAGCCAATCAAAGTTTATTTATCAGACTGACATGATTTTGGGAATCTTACATGACTTTCTTTTAAAATATGTTTTCTGTTTGTCCATTGTTTTTTCTCTGTCTTTTTTCTGTCCTCTTGTCCTCTCTTCCTCCTCCTCCTCCTCTCCCTCCATTGGATGGCATGTTGTGCTGTGGTGCTTCTAGTGATCTTCAGCCTTCTCTGGACAGGGTTAGGAGTGCTAGCGCCCACTGTCTGACTCCAGACATTCATGCCCCCTCAACAGAGTCTGAAAGGTACCAGCCTCTGTAACCACCCCTCCTCCCAGAGTCCTCCAGTACTCCTCTGTCTTCTGCCTTTTTAGTTCTTTCCCCGCAGAATAATCTGACACTTGTTGTAGATGGAGCTTATCTCCATCTTCACTCCACCCAGATCTCAACTGCACGCCACTGGCTGATGCCCCACCTTCCCACAGTCCTTTCCTCTTGTTTGTGTTTGAAGGTCCACCAATTTATTTATTTTTAAAGAACATACAATATAAAGTACTTCATCCAGTACTTTATTCAGCAAGTACCTTTCTAAACACCTTTGTCAGTCTCAGGATGTAATGCAACACAAGTGTTATTGCTAGTTTCCAAGCGGCACAGTTGTAATTTTCATGCCCGGCTCTCGCGTTCTTTAAATAACAGCTCTACTTGCACTTACGTGTGTGCTCATGAGTGTGTTGGTCTTAAAAATCAGTTGTGGAACAAGTGCAGTGTTGGAACATTGGTGTCGTGAGACAGCAGACAGCGACTGTGTCATAGACCAGTGGTTACCATTCCTGGTCCTCAGGGACCCCTGTTGCTACCTGCTCTAACCGGGTAGTCAGGTGTCTGTTCACGCTTGATTGGCACAGTACACTTGAATGAGTTAATCAGCTTTTGGCAGAGAAGGGAGAGATGAAAAATGTGCAGGTTAGGGCTGTCTGAGGATTGGAATTAAAAACCACTAGCACAGACCAAAAAAACTTGGTGTAAAGATGAGCACAGTTTTCCTGTTGTTTATACAATATAGTTTTCAGATATGCCAAGACTTGGGTCAGATCGGGCAGCATGGTGGCTTAGTGGTTAGCACTGTTACCTCACAGCAAGAAGGTAATGGGTTTGATTCCCACCTGTGGCCTTTCTCTGTAGAGTTTGCATGTTCTCCCTGTGTTTGTGTGGGTTTCCTCTGGTTTCCTCTGGTTTCCTTCCACATTTAAAGACATGCAGCTTAGGTGAATTGGAAACTTTATAATTGTCCAGGTCTCCCTTGCAAAAGAGATCTCGATCTCAGTGGGATTAACCTGGTTAAATAAAGGACAAATAAATTATTCCCTTTGATCACTTTGAGTGTAGAGAGTCATTCTCACATTACGTTGAATTCCAATCGGTTACTGAGTACAAATTACATGGATATTTTTGTAAATAATATTGTAATCCAACAAAAGTAACATATCTGAATACTTTTTGATTACTACGAAATAATTACTGAGAATGATACACATCATTAAAAAATACCCACAAATATTTTTGTCTCTTTATCTCCAAACATGACGCCCGGCATTTACACCAATAAGTTCAATCTTTGTCTCATCAGACCAAAGAATTTTGTTTCTCATGTTCTGAGAATCCTTCAGGTGCCTTTTGTGCCATGTGCCTTGGTAAACAGCACATGGCAGCCCACCTGGAGTTTGTCCAGGTGGGCTGCCATGTGCCTTTTACCAAGGAGTGGCCTCGGTCTGGTAACTCTACTACACAGGCCTGATTGATGGATTGCTGCAAAAATGGCTGTCCTTCTGGAAGGTTACCCTCTCTCCACAAAGGAATGCTGGAGCTCTGATAGAGTGACTATCAGGTTCTTGGTCACCTTCTTGACTAAGGCCCCTGTACCCCAATTGCTCAGTTTAGAGAGACAACAAGTCTAGGAAGAGACCTGGTGAATATGAACTTCTATCATTTATGGATGATGGAGGCCACTGTGCTCATTGGGACCTTCAAAGCAGCAGAAATATTTCTGTACCCTTCCCCAGATTTGTGCCTTGAGACAATAATGTCTCAGAGGTCTACAGTCAATTACTTTGACTTCATGCTTGGTTTGTGCTCTGACATGCACTGTCAACTATGGGACCTTATATGTAGACAGGTGTGTGCTTTTCCAAATCATGTCCAGTCAACTGAATTTACCCCAGGTGGACTCCAGTTAAGCTGTAGAAATATCTCAAGGATGATCAGTGGAAACAGGATGCACCTGAGCTCAATTTTGAGCTTCATGGCAAAGGCTGTGAATACTTATGTACCAGGCTTGTGCAAAAAAACAAATTTGGAATTTCAGTTCAATTCATTTGAAGAATTGGTATTTGAATTGAATTGGCTCCACCCTACAGGATGCCGAATTGGAATTTGAATTGGAATTACAGGAAGTGGAATTAAATTCATTGCAATTCAGAGAAATTCCTTATAGCCAAGTAACAGGGAGAATTTGTGACATATAACATTTTTTTTGGATTAAATACTAAAAATACTTTACAAACACTAAAATTAAACACAAATTCTCTCCATTTTGAAGAATGTGTAATATTATTTTTACTTGAAAATTAACAAATGACATAAAATAGTGGTAAATGCAATAATCATTTGTTACAGTTCTTAATTTATAGGGTAACATTGTTGCATCTAATTGCCATAGGTTTTTCAAAGGTTTTATCATTGAGACAGCATCTTTCTGGCCGGAATATCTTTTCTGTAAGACTAAAGATCCTCTCAACAGGTGCAGAGGATGCATGTATGTCCAGATATTTGCATGCAAGTGCAGCTAGGTTTGGAAAACTGCTTTGCTTTTCTTTCCAAAACACCAGAGGATCAAGCATCCTCTGTCAGGCATGGTTTAATCAGGTAGACAGGGGGTTCATGCAAAGCTGTGTCAACGGGCAAAGTAGCTGATTGGCTTTCCATGTAGGAAAAGAGTCTGGGGCATTTCTTTGTCTGGGTACTGATGTCAGAGGTGGCCTCGTCTTTTAGGGAGGTGGATTTGATTTTTGCAGATAGGACATTTTTAATTGGGATGTACTCTTCACCATTACACCAGTCCAGTTTGAATCTGGGATCACGTAGTGCAGCCAACTGGAGGCACACCATGTCCTCTGATTTTTGAAGATGTTTATCAAGTGAAGCTTGTAAAGTGGACACAAACCTTTCCTTCCCAGTCATCCTCATGTCTTTAATTGTATGTCGTAAGCCTGTATGTCATAATATGAGGGATCAAAAAGCTTGATGTTACTGATTTATCTGCCTGACAGCGGTCTGTAGCTTCCTTAAAAAGTTCTAACACCTCAAAAAGCTCCTGGATGATTTTGAATTCATATGCAGACAGCCGGATAGGACAGTTGAGCTCAGCAAAGACATTGCTGGGAACTGAAAGGACTGACCTCAACATCTTTAGCTGGCTATTCCATTGGGTGACATTAACAGGCTAAACTTTATGCATTCCCTCCAGGACATTAGTGGCATGCATGGATTTATCGCAAAATCATACAAGTTTCTGAACTTTAGCTAAGGGGTTTTTTATCGAGCCGGCATCCTCTACACCATCACGGACCACTAGTTATAGACTATGGGCAAAGCAGGATGTATGCAATTTCCTCCTCTGCATTGACCACTTCTAGATCATCTGTGTTATCCTCCTCCTCTTCACTCTTGATATGATTTGGTGGACACAGTGTGAATGCTTTTATCATATCTGAAGCATTATCAATTACAGTGAAAGAAACCTCATTCTGAATTTTGAAATTTTCAAGAACATACTCATAAACTTGGCAAATATTCTCAGCTGTGTACCTGCTTTTAAAATGCTGACAGCTCAGTAAAATGCTCTGCAAATCAAAATCAACAAAAAATGGCCCATCCTCCTATAGAATGCTCTCATTGATAAATTTGACCATAGGTCTATTTCAGGCAAAAGTGGTGAGTCTTTCCCATCAGAGTAGCCAGATGTGCTTTTCACAGTCTGAGTGTTTTGGGATAAGGTTCTGGCTGAGAGATGTTCAGGATGGCATTGTGTCGAATGGTTGGGCCAGTTGAAGCATATTCATAAAATCCTTATTTTCAACAGTAGAGACGGGGAGCAGACCATTTGCAGTGTATAGATGTGCTGACCCTGGATGCACGCATTTGCACACATAATGCTGTGAAGATCCCACCTGCTGTGTTCCCAGCTGGACCCCTGCTTTGTTCCGCTGACTGCCATGCGCTGACTGCTGGACGCTGCATATATAAAATAATTATTTCGTATTTGGCACCATCTTAAAAGGTAATTATTTGTCGTGTTTATATTGTCATGGCTTGGTAAAACAGTTGTATGCTCTTTCCTTCTTGTGCACAGCTGTAAAAGTATATTTATGAGAGATTTAACATCTCGTTATAATCGTTCAGACCAGATACACTGACACAACCACTCACTCTGTTCACTTCTTCTTTACTCCACTTGAAGAGCTGCATGTAGCGTTGGTAAGCTAATCGCACCACGTTGCACGACTTTTATGCATGAAAGAGTTTTTAAACATTTCAAAATTCTCTTTGTGCAATTGCACGCACCGACTACCCTCTCGCGTTCAGTCTGCACCTGTTAAAGACGAGTTTACTCTCCTACATGACACAGGACATGCAAGTGCATGCATCAAAGTCGTGCAAGTGTCAGTGAGCCTTAAATCACAATGCTATCAGTGAGAACATCTTGATGTGTCTTGGTTGTTGACCACTTTTTTATTATTATTATTTAACCAGATTCATCCCATTTAGATCGAGATCTCTGTTACAATGGAGACCTGGACAATTTTTAAAGTTTCCAATCCACCTAACCTGCATATCTTTGGATGTGGGACGAAGCCAGAGCACGTAGAGGGAACCCATGCAAACACGGGAAGAACATGCAAACTCCACACAGAAAGGCCACAGGTGGGAATCAATCCCGTGACCTTCTTACTGTGAGGCAACAGTGCTAAGCGCTAAGACACCCTGCTGCCATTTAGAGCTTGAAGTTGTTGCTGAAGGATGACCATCATCTGCACCTTGGCTTGGTGGGGTTGTGTGACTGCTGGTTGAAGACTCAATCAAGTTTTCAGGATCTTTCCTAAAATGGTCTCAAGAGAGTATAGTGTATAGAGTATAGTGTAATGTTTTCTACAAATGATTTGGTTTCTAGATAAATATGGCCTACAACACTTGAGTCATAATTAAAAGCCATTTACAAGTGTATACCTACAGTGTGCATTTAATATTTACTGTAGGATGCAATGCTTTACTTTAGAATTACTTAAATTGCATTTGGTTGCAACACAATTCAGTAACACCTTACTGTTCTAAATTCATTAATTATGTTACTCTCCTTTGCACTTTCTATGAAGACTACTTGATGACTACTGGATTCTGTGCATTAGTCTTCCCAGTTGTTTAATCATACCTGATGTGACCTGATGGTAATTTGAATGTGGGATGCTTTTGAGTAATAAACATAATAAATTCAATTAAATTTTATGTATATATCATTTTTAACAGAGACTGTCACAAAGATGTTTTACTCAATAAAAAGTCAAATTCAAACACAATGCTGTGCTCAGACTCCTGTCTACAAGAGTGCTTTGCATTTAAGAGATCTCCCAAGGTTGAGTAAGAAGGTTCAGACTTAAGAAGCTCATGTGGGTTTAAGTAGCGATTATCTAGAGAGAGAGAAAGTTCTAATACATAAGGAAGTAAGTTACAGTACATGTTTCAAGAAGTGAGTCATTTTTAACACATTAGATTTTGAATTATGATCCCAACGCTGACACCAATGTCAATGCCACGGCCATGGCTGTCAAAATAAAAGTCAAATAACCAATCTCTTAACTTACTTGTAGATCCCATTTGAAATTTGAAGTTGCCTTGATGGAGCCACAGATTGGAGTACTGCAGTACTTGCAGATGGCTCTGTGGTTTCCTGGTGACCTTGTGGGAATTAGCTCACCAAAATGATCTAGTACAGATGGCCTTTTAGGTCTGTTATCCTTTTTCATGCTGCCATTATCACTAACTTTGGAACTTTTGTTCTGGTACACAAATTTTGCAGAGTAAAATATACTCTGCCATGATAACATTTGGTCTCAGTCCAAGTAGAGTTAAATGCACTCTATTATGGAGCTAAATCAGCTCTACCGTCTTGTCAAATCACATTTTTCAACTTCAAGAAGAGTCATTCACAGCATGATAGAGCTGATTTTACCCGGTGATAAAAATAATTTAGCACTCCGAGAGAGTGTATTTAACTCTATTTGGACTGAGACCAAATGTTATCCTGGCATAGTATGTTTTACTCTGCAAAATTTACTGTGTAACTTGCTCTGACTATCAAACTTGTCAACAGAGTCTGTAAAACAAATGTCCATAAATGGCTTGGGAACCATTTTAATACTTGGATAAAGCAAAGCATTCTGTTTAAATGAAATATATTTCCACTGTTTTACATCATTTGAAAGTTATAATATATCAAATTAAATTATCTGTTTTATAGATGGATGATTTCATTCATAATTGTTGATACATTTGCTGTAATTAAAATATAATGTGTATACATGAAGTTCATAGTGATAACATTTGTATGAAATATGTAAAACAGCCATGTATGGAATATACTGTGAAGTGTGATTCTGGGATACACCAAAATTTTCAATTGGAATTTCATGGGATATCATGTGTCAGGATACATGGTCACGTGGCACAGAGGTGGGTGGACACAAATGCAAACTCTCAGATGATATGTAACATGTAATAATAAGCTTTATCTCAAAAACAGTCCAGGGTCTGGTACACAGAAAGGCAGGCAGCATAGCAAAGGTACAGATGAGGGCAAGGCAAAAATACGTGGTCAGGAACAGGCTGAGGTCAAAGGCATGGAGAGACACATTTCAGAGACTGAGGCAGAAGGCAAACAGAACGAGGTCAAAAACACTATGAGGCAAACAAGACAAGATCAGGGCTGGAATGAAGGTACAAAGATCAATGAGCTGGCACCGCAGTGAGGGAAGTGAGAGCTTAAACAACAGGTGATGTAACAAGGTGGGTTCTGGAAGGAGGTGTGGTCTGGTGAAGCAAACAGACGGGATGAGAAGCAAGAGAGAGTGAGTGAATGAAAACAAAGCAGATCAAAAGCAAGGGAAGGCAGTGAATGAAAACCAATGGTGAAAGTATTATGTGGCCATAGACCAACAAAAGGAAACATGAGCAAAATAAAAGGCAAACTAGGAAACAGAGTGACAGATGTAATAAGAATAATAAAAGACTATAAACAAGACTAGAACCAAAATCTGAATATGACAGAAGTATAAATCTAATAAACATCACGGAAAATAAGAAACCAAACTATGGAATGACCAGAAAATAAAGAAAGAACAGAAACAAAACCAGAACCTATAGCAATGCCAATAATTGAATGACTTGAACAAATTATCACAGGAAACAATACCAAAAACAAACAAAAAAACAAGATAATAAAACGCCAAAGATACATAATAAACAGAACCTGTTGTGTGTTGGGGGGGTTTGGCTGGGCATTTTGGTGTTCTTTTCTTTTCTTTGCTCTCCAGGTGGTATGCAACTGATTTATTGTCTGTGGAGAAGGTGCTGGCAGAAGAGTCCTTCACCCTCATCAACGTGATGTGCAGCACCTGTGGATGGTGCTCACGTGCAACCTTAAAGACTTTCAGCTGAAGCAGATAATGAGATGGCGTTCTGCATTTAAGTCATGTGTGATTCGAGCAGAATTGCCGAGAACTCGACCTTGTGATGTTCGTTTGTGAGACGCTGAGGACCGCGCCTGGGTTTGACACATCGTGCCTGTGAAGGAGGACGGGTGAGGGACACATGCTGTCAGCACACATCAGAGGTGATTGATTGTCTGAATAATTGTTAACAGTAACTTGGTATTTTGTTACACAGTATATTTGAACATTGATGAGAATTATGCAGCTCGCTTCTCACTGCCGTGGCGTGCGGACTGATGATCCTCCACCTGTTGTGAGAGGCTGCTCATTTACATAAAGCTTAAATTCAGACCTGAATGTGTTGCTGATAGTGTGTGCCTTTGAAGGATATTAGTTGTAGCTGCTGATTTACTTCACCTTTTCTATCCTTCGCAGAGTCGGTTTGTCGTGTCCACCTGGGGGGTGTTTGGCGGTGAACGTGGGTCCAGAAGCGCCGGACTTCGATCCTTTTGGGCGCTGGAGAGCGTGCCGTCCTTCACTCCGCCAGACTGACGCAGTTTACGTTTGCACACTTTGTATTGCAAAGAAGGGGGAAAAATAAAATTGTTTTGTTATTGGAACCGCTTTCTGGTTGTTTTAGCGCTGGGTTCCGTCAGACGCAGGTCCGCTCCTCAACCCGCGTCGACACATAACAGTAGTTCCCGGCCATTCCAAAATGGACCCAGCGGCAGAAGCGGTTCCATTTGCCGAAAGAGTTCAAGAACACTTGGAGAAAATTACAGCATCTCGCAAACCAAATTAAACAAACAGACGCCCGTGTTACAGAGCTTGCAGCGCAAGCCGTTTCGCTTCCTGCTGCTCCAGCTGCGGCACCATCGATACCTGTGCAGATAACTCCGTCACCCAGAGATTCAGCGTCCGAACCGATTATTTGTCATCCGGAGCCTTATGCGGGAGACGTTGAAGCCTGTGCTTCGTTTTTGATGCAATGTTCTCTGGTTTTTGCTCAGCGACCGGCTTTCTTCTCTTCTGATGGTAGCCGTGTCTCATATGTGACAAATTTGCTCCGAGGTGACGCCTTAGCTTGGGTCACTGCGTTATGGAGTAATAACTCGCCATTGTTAGGATCCTTTAAGGATTTCTCCCGGGAGTTCCGACTGGTTTTTGATCATCCGGTGAAAACGAATACCGTTGCCCAACGGTTGCTGAATCTCAGGCAGGGGAGGCGGAGTGCGGCGGAGTAATCTGTGGATTTCCGGATTTTTTCTGCTCAGTCCGGTTGGAATGCCGCAGCTTTACGAGGAGTGTTTGTGGATGGTTTAAATGATTCATTAAAAGACGAGCTAGCAGTCCGTGACGAACCAAACGATTTAGATGAGCTAATATCTTTGGTGATTTGTCTAGATGATCGGATAAAGGAGTGTGGACGAGAGAGAGGGCGGCCATCAGAATGGGTTTTTTCGTCTCAGGGCTTTCCCTGACACAGATCTGGGCTGCCTCTTCTTCGCCCCACTGAGACTCCTCCGACGGGACCTCTGGCTCCTCTTGTGGATGAGCCCATGCAGCTCGGACGAGCTGAAGCCGCCATATTGCCCCGTCATAGAAGCGTCAAGAAAAATAGTGGTGACGTATCTCCAGGTGTTCTGGGACAGGCAAAATAATACACACAATAAAAAAAAAAAAAAAAATGTTTGGGCTAATGTTTTTTTTTCTGAAAGGGGTTATAAATTGTTTGGGGAGTCAGAGGCGTTTCTGGTGGAGTGAACGACAGGCGGTTCGAAGCCTGTTTGGACTCAGTTGATCGTTGGTTTTTATTATTTGTATTTAGGTATTTTCTGTTTGGGTTTGGGGTCGTTTTGTTTTGTTGTTTTTTATTTCCCTACTTCCCTAACCCCAACCTCACTCGCCCCAAGACCGTTCGTCTTGTGGGTTGTGGGGTGGTGCAGGTTGGTCACGCTGAGCGTTCTCAGAAGACCTCTGCACCTAGGGGGGGGTTGTTAGGAGCGTTTTTTCTGGTTTGGTTAGGGCCCGGTTCCACTCCAGCCTCGGTGGGCCTTTGTACCGTTCGTCATTGGTGTTGCCGGGGTGTGGTGCAGCGGGAACATACCTCAGTCGGAGGGGTGGGCCGATCTGTTGCCGTTCGCCTTTTCGGTCGTTCCACCCCTCCCGATAGGCTGGCGTATGGTCGGGTTGAGGCACCGGACGTATTTCCGGTTTTCTGCTGTGCCTAGGGGTTGGGGCCGGGTTAGTTTTTCCTGTTCCCTTCCCCGGCTTGATGTTTTGTGCCGTTCGCCAAAATTGAGCCGCCGAAAGGCTCTGGGAGGGATCTGGGGTCTTTCGGGGTGCTGGGGAAGGTAACAGGGTTTATCGGTTGATTTTATTTGCCCCCGGGGTTGTTTAATGTAGTCCTCCGGGGGTTGGAATTTTGTGTTTTTTTTTGTTTCCTTCCAGGTTCCACCTCCAGGGTTGATGGGACGGTCCTCTGGGGGGGAATTGGCTTGTGGGGCCGACTAGCCAAGTGTGGCCGGGTCTGGGGTTCCTGGGTTGTGGGGAGGGTGCCTCCTGGGGTTTGATGGTACGGTCCTCTGGGGGGCGCCGTTGCTCCATGTGTACCTGGGGACCTCTATGGGATTCCGGCTTTGGCTATTCCTCCTGGAACTGGCGGTAAAGGCCTTCTGGGGGGTGTTGGGCTCTGCAAGTCGTTCTGGGGGGGTTGTTTGTTATTTTTCTTTATGCAGTTATGTTTGTATTGTGTTTGTGGGGCTGTGTTGGGTTTTTGCATTTGGGAGTTTTTTCTTTTCTTCCAGGGGTTGGATGGGACAGTCCCCTGGGGAGGTTTTGGGTGGGTTTTGTGTTTTTCTTGTATGTTAGGTTGTACTTGGGACTCTTTTGGGGTTTTTGTTGATGCCAGCCGGCCTTCCAGCTGCGATGCCCTGTCCTGCTGTCTGCGGTGGACCTTGGGAGCGTTACGCTGTCTGCTTCCTGACGAGGACCCCGGAGGGAGGTACTGTTCTCGGACCTGGTCTGTTCGGTCGCCGGGAGGCTTCCCGTTAAAGGGGGGGTATTGTTGTGTGTTGGGGGGGTTTGGCTGGGCATTTTGGTGTTCTTTTCTTTTCTTTGCTCTCCAGGTGGTATGCAAACTGATTTATTGTCTGTGGAGAAGGTGCTGGCAGAAGAGTCCTTCACCCTCATCAACGTGATGTGCAGCACCTGTGGATGGTGCTCACGTGCAACCTTAAAGACTTTCAGCTGAAGCAGATAATGAGATGGCGTTCTGCATTTAAGTCATGTGTGATTCGAGCAGAATTGCCGGGAACTCGACCTTGTGATGTTCGTTTGTGAGACGCTGAGGACCGCGCCTGGGTTTGACACATCATGCCTGTGAAGGAGGACGGGTGAGGGACACATGCTGTCAGCACACATCAGAGGTGATTGATTGTCTGAATAATTGTTAACAGTAACTTGGTATTTTGTTACGCAGTATATTTGAACATTGATGAGAATTGTGCAGCTCGCTTCTCACTGCCGTGGCGTGCGGACTGATGATCCTCCACCTGTTGTGAGAGGCTGCTCATTTACATAAAGCTTAAATTCAGACCTGAATGTGTTGCTGATAGTGTGTGCCTTTGAAGGATATTAGTTGTAGCTGCTGATTTACCTCACCTTTTCTATCCTTCGCAGAGTCGGTTTGTCGTGTCCACCTGGGGGGTGTTTGGCGGTGAACGTGGGTCCAGAAGCGCCGGGCTTCGATCCTTTTGGGCGCTGGAGAGCGTGCCGTCCTTCACTCCGCCAGACTGACGCAGTTTACGTTTGCACACTTTGTATTGCACAGAAGGGGGAAAAATAAAATTGTTTTGTTATTGGAACCACTTTCTGGTTGTTTTAGCGCTGGGTTCCGTCAGACGCAGGTCTGCTCCTCAACCCGCGTCGACACATAACAGAACCAGAGAAAACATTATACAAAATGATCATAAAAGGGAAACCAAGAAGATCAAATAAGGGGAGGCAGACGACAATATGGTACAAATCCATAACTTCGCCCCGAGCCAGGACCCACCCTGACATCATGGACTTTCAATTCCACTTCCTTCAACTTGAATTTCAATTCTACTTCCTTCTATTTGAATTTGAATAGCAATTCTGCTTCCTGTTTGCAACCTCAATTCAAATTGAATTTGTGAGACATTCCCAATTCATTTTGGAATTTTGCGCAAGCCTGTTATGTACGTGAGATTTCTTTTAGTGTTATTTATTTATTTATTTATAATAAATTTGCAAAAATATCAAAATGATTTTTCACATTGTCCTTATGGAGTATTGTGTATAGAATTTTGAGGGAAAAATTAATTTCATCCATTTTGGAATAAGGCTGTACCATAAAAAATGTGGGAAAAGTGAAGTGCTGTGAATACCTTCCACTGAAACAGGGCCCTTACAGTTTCATAGATTTTCATTTATTGTGCAATTGTCCAAATGGCATCAGTGGACAAACAGAACCAGGTCTTGGCTCTTGGATCATTTCAGATAGAAACCACTGATTTCTAATATTTTGTGATCAATTATGGATATTCTCCTGGGCACATAGAAGCATGTGCCAAAGCTGGTAGTGATTGCTTTGACTTGGAAGATACTCTATCTAGTTCCTATTTCATCAGAGATTACCTATCCTCGAGTAACAAGACTTCACACAGAGTTCACACAGCAGCATGAAAGCAAAAATGAGGCTGTTTCTTTGTTATTGAAGATGTGTACCACTCACTCATTTGTCCATCTCATTTGTTGATTCACTGTTCCGAAGCACCTCCATAAATAATCCCAAAGTCAAATGTGAATATGAAGTGATAAGCTCAGCTGTCCTCCACGATCCCACTGATGTTTGTGTGTTTTCAGCGCTGTTTTGTCGGTGAACCATCATCGTCACTGAAACTCAATGCACAGACACAAGACGATGGCACTGAGTGCTCATTTTGTAGTCTGCACTTACTTTGCTTTTCTCATCTAATCTTTTCTGTTCTTTTCCTTTGGTGGGGATAGTTTTGGAAAAAGGTATTAATTTATTTTCCATTTGCATTATATTGAAGAGTCTGTAAAGGACTGGAGAGAGATCTGAAAGTAAAGGTGGGAGAAAACCAAATTCTGCATCCCAAATCTTTCTCCAACTTGCTTTGAGAGTTCAACAATTTTTAAAATGAAAACAAAACAAACAAAAAAACAAAACAAATGTTGCTAGTATATTTTGATTTGAGAGTTGCTTCATGTCCAAATCTAAGGAGAATTTGACGACCGTTCACAGAATACACCAAACACATTGCCTTAGAACACCCAGTGTTATATTTGTACTTTATCCTTCTACTTAAAGCCCCGGTCACACGGCACTAACGAAGGACATCGAAGTCAAAACGAAACAAGAAATCTGGACTTACGTTGACTTTCGGAGACATCATTTATCCATCATCCAGCTTCGCTCCTGTAGCTGGCGCTTCGTCAGAATTTTCAAACTGTTGAATTTTGTGAACGAATCCCGACGACAACTTCAGTTTGTCCATAATCTGTTTTGCTTTCTGTCTTGACAGTTCCTCATCATTTGCATAGTTCCCATACTGTCAGCGTTCTGTTTGGCTGTCGTACAACTACATCCAGCCT
Source organism: Thalassophryne amazonica (assembly GCF_902500255.1). NCBI lineage: Eukaryota > Metazoa > Chordata > Actinopteri > Batrachoidiformes > Batrachoididae > Thalassophryne > Thalassophryne amazonica. The sequence goes on from NC_047115.1 coordinate 63,928,305, forward strand.
CCCAAGACTGACATATTTCACAAACATTGATGATATCAATAACTAAAGATCCGACCTGCTGAACGTGACTCGTCCATGTGTGGGATGAAAAGCAATGTTTTCATACAGAAACAATAGCAGCAAGAACGTTTTATTAACTACTTTAACTATTGACACATGTTTGCATGCCGTCTGTGGCTGGAGAGGCTGTGCGCACCCACACAAACGGCTGTGCACCACAGATGGCTCTGCGCCACAGATGGCTGTGCGCACATTCCCATGCTTTCTGTGGCTAGAGAGGCTGTGCACACCCACACAAACAGCTGTGTGCCACAGATGGCTGTGTGCATGTTCCCATGCTTTCTGTGGCTGCAGAGGCTGTGCGCACCCGCACAAACGGCTGTGAGCCACAGACGGCTGTGCGCATGTTCCCATGCTTTCTGTGGCTGGAGAGGCTGTGCGCACACACAGAAACAGCTGTGCACCACAGATGGCTGTGCACCACAGAGGGCTGTGCGCACGTTCGCATGTTGTCTGTGGCTGGAGAGGCTGTGCGCACCCAAACAAACAGCTGTGAGCCACAGATGGCTGTGTGCACGTTCCCATGCTTTCTGTGGCTGGAGAGGCTGTGCGCACCCACACACACGGCTGTGCGCCACAGACGGCTGTGCGATCGTTCCCATGATTTCTGTGGATGGAGAGGCTGTGCGCACCCACACACACGGCTGTGCGCCACAGATGGCTGTGCACATGTTCCCAAGCTTTCTGTGGCTGCAGAGGCTGTGCGCACCCACACAAACGGCTGTGAGCCACAGACGGCTGTGCGCATGTTCCCATGCTTTCTTTGGCTGGAGAAGCTGTGTGCACACACACAAACAGCTGTGTGCCACAGATGGCTGTGCACCACAGATGGCTGTGCGCACATTCCCATGCTTTCTGTGGCTGGAGAGGCTGTGTGCACCCACACAAACGGCTGTCAGCCACAGATGGCTGTGCGCACGTTTGCATGTTGTCTGTGGCTGGAGAGGCTGTGCGCACCCACACAAACGGCTGTGAGCCACAGACGGCTGTGTGCACGTTCCCATGTTTTCTGTGGCTGGAGAGGATGTGCGCACCCACACAAATGGCTATGCAACACAGACGACTGTGCGCACGTTCGCGTGCCGTCTGTGACTGGAGAGGCTGTGCGCACCCACACAAACGGCTGTGCGCCACAGATGGCTGTGCGCCACAGATGGCTGTGCGCCACAGATGGCTGTGCGCACATTTCCCATGGTTTCTGTGGCTGGAGAGGCTGTGCTCTCCCACACAAATGGCTGTGCGCATGTTCCCATGCTTTCTGTGGCTGGAGAGGCTGTGCGCACACACACAAACGGCTGTGAGCCACAGACGGCTGTGCGCACGTTCCCATGCTTTCTGTGGCTGGAGAGGCTGTGCACACCCACACAAACGGCTGTGTGCCACAGATGGCTGTGCACCACAGATGGCTGTGCACACGTTCCCATGCTTTCTGTGGCTGCAGAGGCTGTGCGCACCCACACAAACGGCTGTGAGCCACAGACGGCTGTGCGCACGTTCCCATGCTTTCTATGGCTGGAGAGGCTGTGCACACACACACAAACGGCTGTCAGCCACAGACTTCTGTGCACATGTTCGCATGTTGTCTGTGGCTGGAGAGGCTGTGCGCACCCACACAAACGGCTGTGAGCCACAGACGGCTGTGCGCACGTTCCCATGCTTTCTATGGCTGGAGAGGCTGTGTGCACCCACACAAACGGCTGTGAGCCATAGACGGCTGTGCGCACGTTCCCATGCTTTCTGTGGCTGGAGAGGCTGTGTGCACCCACACAAATGGCTGTGAGCCACAGACGGCTTTGCGCACGTTCCCATGCTTTCTGTGGCTGGAGAGGCTGTGCGCACACACACAAATGGCTGTGCGCCACAGATGGCTGTGCACACGTTCCCATGCTTTCTGTGGCTGGAGAGGATGTGTGCACCCACACAAATGGCTGTGAGCCAGAGACGGCTTTGCGCACGTTCCCATGCTTTCGGTGGCTGGAGAGGCTGTGCTCTCCCACACAAACGGCTGTGCGCACGTTCCCATGCTTTCTGTGGCTGGAGAGGCTGTGCTCACCCACACAGACGGCTGTGAGCCACAGAAGGCTCTGCACCACAGACGGCTGTGCGCACGTTCCCATGCTTTTTGTGGCTGGAGAGGCTGTGCGCACCCACACAAACGGCTGTGAGCCACAGATGGCTGTGCGCACGTTCCCATGCTTTCTGTGGCTGGAGAGGCTGTGCGCACCCACACAAACGGCTGTGTGCCACAGAAGGCTGTGAGCCACAGATGGCTGTGCACATTTTCGCATGCCGTCTGTGGCTGGTGAGGCTGTGCGCACCCACACAAACGGCTGTGCGCATGTTCCCATGCTTTCTGTGGCTGGAGTGGCTGTGCGCACCCACACAAATGGCTGTCAGCCACAGACGGCTGTGCGCACGTTCGCATGTTGTCTGTGGCTGGAGAGGCTGTGTGCACCCACACAAACGGCTGTGAGCCACAGACGGCTGTGTGCTCATGCCGGCTCATTCATCCACTTTTTCTCAATGATTTGGGACTTTGGGACTTTTTTCCTGCGTTTAGAGATCACTGTGTGCTGTGTGACCAGGCATTTTAGGACTAAAAGCTACCTTTGTTTGACATCATGCATTATGTACAATGCCTTACAAACCCCAAACAAAAGCCAAATCTTGAATTGTACAATTGAATGACTTCATAATTATAATGTAGGTACAGTGGTTAAAATCAAGAAAAAAAACAAAACAAAACATTTTTTACAATGAATGATTTGTTGAGCAATTGTATACTGTTTGTAATTTGAAAAGGGTGACATTTGTAAAGCATTTCATACGCAAAGAACAAACTCAAAGAACAAACGATACCTTGAAGAGACCACTGTGAAATAAAGATTTTCTAGATTTACTAATTTCACATGATTTTGCAGCCCTCTTTAGAAACTCACTGCAATTTTTTTGCTGGTATTTGATGCTGAAAAGTTACACACATTGATGATTTCCATGGTTTCTTTTTGTAGTAGAATTGATTTATCTAGAAGCTGACGGGCACAGTGACACTTTGTTAGACAGCATTCTACTGTTTGTATGTTAAGGGTGTCACATGGCTTGGAACTGATTGAATGTGATTTTCTGTGATTGGTAAATGTCATTATGTAGACCGTGAAGTTGGTCACTATTGAAGCCAGTATGAAAGATTACTCCTTTAAAGGACAGTAGCGCTGTCAGCATGGGCTAAACGTGCTTACCACTGTGCTTGTCTGCAGAATTTGCCTGTGTGCAGCAGCTGCTGCTCACTTTTGCAAGTAAATAATCAACCACATTATTGGGGTTAATAAAATGATTTGTTTTCCTGTGCACACATAGAAAATCTTTGCACCAATCCCTGCCCCGGAGACGGCCGCCAAGTCCCAGGATTCTTATCCAACACGCTTCCCCTGAAGATGACAGGTACCCTTATGTGGAACCCTGACCGTATCTCCTCAGAGTGATTTAGGCTAAAAATCAAGTCAACCTTACAGAAATCGCAAACACTCTGTTATACCCAAGCCAATACAGAAACACTCGTCTCTCAAGATATTACAAATTTGTATCTTTTATTTATTTATTTAATATGTGATTCTCTGACTGAAGTCCCAGTTTGTTTAATTGGGCTCAGGCAAATAAGGAGTTCTACTTTATAGATGCAGTCAAAACTCATTTCTGTTCTTGTGACTAGCTGATGGAGAACTTGTCAACTGTTCAGATAAAAATAATATATACAGTGAGTGACTTTATCTTGTATCGTTGTAATATGAGATATTTCATCTGCCTTAATACAGCATAGCTTGAAAATAAAGCATTTTCTTCTGAAGCCCAACTGATATCTGTTTTTGGGAGCCGATGGCAATAGTGGATAGTAAAAAGAATTATGACAGATATATCTGCCGATTTATAAAAGTGTTTATTTTGTGCTAATTATAAACAAAATATAATAGATAAAGGGCAAACATATATTTATACAGACATAAAGCTATCTGGGAGTGTATTCTGCCATTTTCAGTTCTTTTTCATCCAATCAATCAACCAACATACGTCATGCTGGCACCCTGTTGCCTTCACTCAGATTGGCAGTTGCCGTGTTGCGTCTCTCAGCATTTGTATAAAATAGACGTCTCATCTATTTTGGCCAAGCCTACCTGGTGTCATAGTGACCACTTTTCTCTTGTCTTTGTAAAACAGCCAGTCTGATTGAAAATGAATGAGACCTAGGTACTTTGCATCTGTCTCTTGTAGCTAATTTGACCAAGGGATGATGGGATCCCAACCATGCTTGACAGCATTGTAAACAATGCCATCAGTGTGTCATCTACTGGACAAGATATGTAATGACCCATTTCCAACAGTCAAGGTGTTTTCTGCATTATTTATTTAGTACAAAATAAATTTTTGTATCAGAAAAAATAACGCAGATGCCGATACATTCATGACTGCCTCACACAGGCCAATATTATTGGCAAACCAATATATCAGTCAGGCTCTATTTTCTTCAGTCCAGCTGCAACAGCAGTATTCGTCTCTGTGGAGAAATACAATATGGAATCACAAACTGTTATTTTTTTATTTATTTTTTTTATGCTTTTTACGGTATTGCTACCTATTGCGAATGTTAGTTTGCTGGTACTTCTGTCTGTTCATTGATCAGCTGGATACAGTGAGTGAACATGATGGGCAATGTAGAACTTGCCAAGAGAGCTTGTCAAAGTAACAATTCTCTCACATGTGACAAAAATGTTCAATAGAAGGTTGTGCGTGATTGTAATGTCATTGCAATATTGCCTGATGTACTAAATGATGGTGCAGGAGTTTGCAAGTACTTCTGATTAGAAATGTGATACTCTTGCAGTTTTTTCTTTTTTTTTTGTTTTAGCTTTTTTGTTGTTGTTGTTTTCTAATTCTTTACCATCCAACAACCAACTTCATTTATTAAGCACTTTAAAACAACCATAGCAGACCAAAGTGCTGTACAGAAAATAAAAATCACATAAAATTGTAAATGGACTGCATTTATATAGCTCTTTTCCATCTGCATGAGATGCTCAAAGCACTTTACAATTATGCCTCACATTCACCCATTCACACATCAGTGTCAGGGTGCTGCCATGCCAAGCGTTCACAACACACCGGGAGCAACTTGCAGATTAAGGACCTTGCCCAAGGGCCCTTAGTGATTTTCCAATCAGGCTGGGGTTTGAACCGAGGATCCTCTGGTCTCAAGCCCAATGCTTAACCACTACACCATCACCTCCCCAACAAAGTACAATACCTTGACCTAATAATCACAGAAAAACAACTCAAGTTAAATCAAGTCTCGGCTGGACCATGCATCGCTGCATCCAACATACCACGGAACTGCCCTGGCTTCTGGATGGCAACCACTCAGGCAGACAATGATCTCTCCCCACCTCTTTAAAGTAGCCATCTATCTGCTGCAGCCAAGTGAAATGTATGCATTCCCTTCTCCAGCCACTGGTATCCTCAACACAGACACACCTACCTGCCTGATCATAAATAGGGAAATGTGTCACATGTCCAAAATGTTGGAGCTGATGCTGTCTCATAATAAAAGTGATACTCCTCACCTGAATTCCGCCAAGTAACTGTTCCTTTGACAATAAAGTGATTCCAGTGGTACCAAGGAGCTTCCAAAGAGGCAGAGCACCAAACACTTCCTGTCTTCACCTTCGATCAGTGGTTAGTGTCCAACTCTCACAACCATACAGTAAGCCAGGGAGCAATTAGGACCTTAAAGACTTGGATTTCTCCAAACAACTTGGTCCATTGAACTCATAGTCAGGTTTTCCCAGGCATCTCTCGATCTCCAAGAACGAAGACCCAGTTTATTATCTGTGTGATCGCTGAGTTAGTAATCATTTGCAGTTGTCTATTTATTATCGCATGTTTGCTGAGTTCGTAAACAGTCACACGTCTGTTTATTATCAGTGTGATTGCTGAGTTAGTAATTATTGCACTTGTCTGTTTATTATTGGTGTGATTGCTGAGTTAGTCATCATTTGCAGTTGTCTGTTTATTATTGGTGTGATTGCTGAGTTAGTAATCATTTGCAGTTGTCTGTTTATTATCGATGTGATCGCTGAGTTAGTAATCATTTGCAGTTGTCTATTATCTGTGTCATCGCTGAGTGAGTAATCATTTGCAGTTGTCTATTTATTATCGCATGTTTGCTGAGTTCGTAAACAGTCGCACGTCTGTTTATTATCGGTGTGATTGCTGAGTTAGTAATTACTGCACTTGTCTGTTTATTATTGTGTTACTGCTGAATTAGTCATCATTTGCACTTGTCTGTTTATAATTGGTGTGATTGCTGAGTTAGTCATCATTTGCACTTGTCTGTTTATTATCGGTGTGATTGCTGAGTTAGTCATCATTTGCACTTGTCTGTTTATTATCGGTGTGATTGCTGAGTTAGTAATCATTTGCAGTTGTCTGTTTATTATTGATGTGATTGCTGAGTTAGTAATCATTTGCACTTGTCTGTTTATTATCGGTGTGATTGCTGAGTTAGTAATCATTTGCACTTGTCTGTTTATTATTGGTGTGATTGCTGAGTTAGTAATCATTTGCACTTGTCTGTTTATTATCGATGTGATCGCTGAGTTAGTAATCATTTGCACTTGTCTATTATCTGTGTGATCGCTGAGTTAGTAATCATTTGCAGTTGTCTATTTATTATCGCATGTTTGCTGAGTTTGTAAACAGTCGCACGTCTGTTTATTATCGGTGTGATTGCTGAGTTAGTAATTACTGCACTTGTCTGTTTATTATCGGTGTGATTGCTGAGTTAGTCATCATTTGCACTTGTCTGTTTATTATCGGTGTGATCGCTGAGTTAGTGATCATTTGCAGTTGTCTGTTTATTATTGATGTGATTGCTGAGTTAGTAATCATTTGCACTTGTCTGTTTATTATTGGTGTGATTGCTGAGTTAGTAATCATTTGCACTTGTCTGTTTATTATCGCATGTTTGCTGAGTTCATAAACAGTTGCACTTGTCTGTTTATTATTGGTGTGATTGCTGAGTTAGTAATCATTTGCACTTGTCTGCTTATTATTGGTGTGATTGCAGAGTTAGTAATCATTTGCACTTGTCTGTTTATTATCGCATGTTTGCTGAGTTCATAGTCACACTTGTCTGTTTATTATCGGTGTGATTGCTGAGTTAGTAGTCATTTGCAATTGTCTGTTTATTATCGCATGTTTGCTGAGTTCATAAACAGTCATACTTGTCTGTTTATTATTGATGTGATTGCTGAGTTAGTAATCATTTGCACTTGTCTGTTTATTATTGGTGTGATTGCTGAGTTAGTAATCATTTGCACTTGTCTGTTTATTATCGCATGTTTGCTGAGTTCATAAACAGTCGCACTTGTCTGTTTATTATTGATGTGATTGCTGAGTTAGTAATCATTTGCAATTGTCTGTTTATTATCGGTGTGATTGCTGAGTTAGTAATCATTTGCACTTGTCTGTTTATTATCGGTGTGATTCCTGAGTTAGTAAACAGTTGTATCACTGTGTGGGTGTCACTGTCCAGATGAATGAATGTCTCTGCAAGTTCAACATTTTCACTGCATATACTTCTGATGGGCGAGTCAAGGAAGTCATTAAAAGCCTAGGTCTAACATAGTGCTCCATCCAGAGATGGGTGTGGTATTGGTGCTGGAGACCCTCCTGTCCTGTGCACCAACAGCATTTCCTGTATATTCGTTTTGTGAATTGTTCTGTAATTTATGTCTGTAGCATGGCCCAAGCAGAGGGTCACCCCTGTGAGTCTGGTCTGCTTCAGGTTTCTTCCTTAGATGGAGTTTTTCCTTATCACTGCTGCTCTGGGGGTTAATAAGGTTAGACCTTACTTGTGTGAAGCACCTTGAGGCAACTCTGTTGTGATTTGGCGCTATATAAATGAAAAAAATTTAAATCTCATTCTTGAGCCTATAAAATCACAAATCCAGGCATCCCAACTCCTTGCGCAGTTTTGAATGAAGATCCACATACTTATAATGACATTTTGCTCCTTGGATCAATAGGACAACCTACATGCAGTGCAACACATTGTCCCATCCATGGTTGCTGAGGAAACAGACTGGCAGAGGAACACAGACATCACTTTCCACTTGTGCTACTCAACAGTCTATTCATCTCAACCCCATCTGAATTCATTATGGAAATATGTCTTTTTTATTATCTGCATCTTGCAGAGGATACTCATACAAACTGCGGTATTTGGCGATGGGCAAGTGTATAGTGTGTAGGTCTGTGTCATGACGTGCAAATGCATAACATACGTGCACACATATACTTGCCTCTGGAACCTTTTACAATAGCACACGTACAACACTTTATTATACACATCATGATATAAGACACAGACGACATCGCAGACATTTCAACCATGCTCAGTATACACACATTGCAATATGGAGTGCATTTCTGTTCAAATTTGACATAATTCAAATTCCGGATATGCACTTAGAGCGACCTTGTGCAGCAGCTGGCAAAAGCCTAGTGGTTATCAAGTAAATAGGTGATGGTTTATCAATGTTTTCTTAACATTTTGAAAAATTCTACAAAAACCCTGCACCTGTCATTGTGATATAGACCGTTATCTTGTTATTTGTGTTGCTTTTACTATAATAAACACAGAAGGTTTTATTGCATGTGAGAGGGGCTTAAGAGCCGCAAGTTCTACTTTGCTTGATTATGATCCACTCATTGTGTGAAGGTTTGTTTGTATGGCTCTCAGTTTGTGGATGGTGTATTTCTGGTTTTGTATTTTTGTTTTTTATTGAGATGCTGAAAGATACTTTGTGTCCCTGGTTGTAGCCCGTTGCTTCTGTACCCTTTCTTCACGGTGGTTTCTTTTGTTTTTTGATTTGATCGTAGAGCTTCCTGGTAGTGGTGTGAAGTCCTGCCATATTGCGTTTGCTTACTCTGCAGTACTGCAGAGTGTGCTTTTTGTTCTGGGAATTACATTTGCAGCTTCTGTGTGCTTGCCTCCCCATCTCAGCTTTTGAGCGGTGTCCCCTTTTCAAGGTTTAGCACTTGGCAATGACTTAGATGACTTGATGTCCATAATTCACATCGTAATTGTGACTGTGTGTGTTGGTGTGTGGGTGTGCATGTATCATCCTTGTCATCTTCATGTCCGTGAATGGAGAATATGGATGGTTCTTCCTACACAAGAGACTTTAATTCACCTCAGTACAAAGACGAGGTACACACACACACACACACACACACACACACACACACACACACACACTCACACACACACACAGTTAGTGCCTGAATGTGTGACAGCCCTTGTTCACATCACCGTCATATCATCCATCACGGCATGCTTCCTATTTTCCGTTTTCCACATCATAAACTTATAAAGCCAATGACAGCCCCAGACAGAGTCAGACTCGTAATTTAAGTGATTTATCCTCTACGCTGCTCTCTTCAATCCTCTCATCCATCCATCCATTTTTTTTTCTATGTCGCTCCCTTTGCTCATCCGTCGTTCCCTAGACACCCTCGGATCCTGAAGACGCCTGAACGTCACACTGTTGGCAGGAAGCTCGCTAACAGTGGCAGGTAAGGTTTCTAGGCTCCGTGTTGTTATTTTTATGTCGAGCTGGCAACAATTAGGTAGGGTGCTGATTATGTTACTAAAATAAATACTCTAGGGTAGTTACAATGTTGATAGCAGATCTGATTAGCAAGCTAATAGCTATTTAACAATTTTATTTTTTTACCTTTATCACTTGCTTTGGTGGTAAATCAAAGCAAAATGTTGCAGAACCTGGTGTTCAACAAAATGCATTCAACTTCTGATTCATCAGAAACTGTTCTAAACAAGCAAGTCAAGTCTGGGAGCATGCTGTTCACAGCATCCACAACAACAACATGGATTTGCCTTCAGTCTTGGATGATAAGTACTCAAGTAGACAATGGTCCATCTCCAGTATTTACACCTTCAGAATAACTATCAGTCTTCAACAGACAGGTGTAATGAGAGCTTTCCCTTCACTTTCTCCAGCTATGGACCATAGGACTCCGGACCCCATATGCAGGATCATGCACATATAAAAATGTGCCACAATGTCAAAGCTGACACTCTACCACAATGCAAGTGATGCTCCACACCTTAACCTCGCGAAGGAACTTTGATACAAAGTCATTCCAACAGTACGTAAGGATCCTCCAAAGGGACCGAGTACCAAAGACATCCAGTCATCATCATGCATTCATCAATACAATACATAAATAAACATGTTGGCTTCCATTGTCTGTGGAGGTGTGCAATACCATGAACCACAGCATTTTTGGCAAAATTTATTGTGATACCGGCTGGTGCCGAGTTAGGACTACTGTGGATGTCCTTCACTTGCCATTATAATTATCTACAACCAAGACGATTTGCTCATGTTTCGTTGAGTAACTTTTGGATTGTCTTGAGTCTTTAATTTCATAAATGTTTTTGCTTTTGTTCCCCCTCCATTTTTTACCCACTTAAACCCATCTTTGATCTCATTTTTCTTTCTGCATGCTGCTTGTGTTGCACTGTGTTACCGGGCTTTGGGTTTGTATGGTGTTTGTGTGATATTATGTGTGCCAGAATCAAGCCCACTTCTATCTTAAGGGGCTCCAGATGAGATAAGTCCTCACAGCAGCCTCTTGGTAAGGGGACGTCACTGTGCGACTCTCCCAGGGACACACAGGCAAATCATCCCCTCACATATAAATAGCAGAGAGGAGCGACACAATCATTCCTACACACTGTACTGTTAGTGTGCATTTTCTTGTGACATTGTTATGTGCAGTGTGGACATACGTGGACTTTTAGATGCTGTTTGTTGTTGTGTATTCTACATATTTATGTTCTCTGAGTGTATGTGTAAATGCTGTCTTCACCTTTTTGCTCTATATCTGTACATGTTTGTGTATTTTTGCTATTCCCTTGTAAATGACAAGGATACTCCTTCAGCATCATACAAAGACAAAACAGCATCACTTAAAGTTTCAGCCTCTTGGCATTGTTTTATTTTATGAACTGTACTGCTTCAAAATAAAACAAATCCAAGAGGCTAAAACTTCCGGCGACGCTGTTTTTTTTGCTTAAACTCTTGTGAAGGAGTGTTCCTTAAAGCAACTTCTGAAAGGTTTTAATGGGGTAATTTATAAAATGTAATGCTGGCTGTGGATGGACATTCAGTTATGAAGTTTAATTTCATGCTGTGTAATCTTGTGCCGATATTGGCATGAATGATGGCTAAAAAAAATGAACAATTTGAATGGACTAATTTTACAGAAGACAAAAATTAAATGATACAAGTCACAATGTAAACATTATTTTTAATGGAATACAAGCCAACAAACCTGATGAATATTTAATGTAAATGTCACGAATATAAAAGCAGTCTGATTGGACATTTACAGTGTGGAAGAAGAAACTACGTAGCCAATAGAGGCCACAACACTAACATCACTTACATATTAAGAAAACATTAGCAGGTGTGGAAAACAGTTAAAAAGGAGATAAATAAAAAACACCTGTATCAGTTCAGCAGCAGGTACTTTGCAAGCGTTTCTCAATTTCCATTTTTGTTGTTGTTGTTTAATACAACAACCTGTTGAGGTGGCACAGTGACTTAGTGGTTAACACTGTTGCCTTATAGCGAGAAGGTTCGCTTCCCACCTGGCCTTTTCTGTGTGGATGTTTACATCTTCCCCCTGTGTTCACGTGGGTTCCCTCTGGGTGTTCCGCCTTCATCCCATTTCCAAAAACATGCAGGTTAGGAGAACTGATGACGCTAAATTGACCACAGGTGTGAATGTGTTTGTCTGTATATATGTGGCCCTTCGACAGACTGTCCAGGGTGTACCCCGCCTCACACCCAATAACTGCTGGGATAGGCTCCAACCCTGCATGACCCTTGACTGGAGTAAGCAGGTATAGAAAATGAATGAATGAATGAACTACCTGTTGAATTAATGCAGGTGTTTGTTGAATTTGCAATGGTTTTCTGCATTTGCTAATGTTGTTTTAATTTGGAAATGTTGTGGCCTCTATTGGCCACTCATGAAACACTGCAAACATTTTATGAATAACCCCTTTTTTCTGTGAGATTAGTCTTAAATAAATGAATGTCTGTGGATACAGTGAAATGTGTGCTTAAATGCTTCCTTTGAAGGCACTTTCTGTGATTTTTGTTCACTGTTTAACCTTTATTTGCTGTTCTTTTTGCAATAGGAGTGCTCATAGTCCAACCCCGATACACTTCATTTTCTACATATGCTGCTTCCAGAGATTTACATATGTGTAGTTTTGAATCCCCATCCTTCATTCTTCTACAACCCCAGATCAGAAAAAACTTGGGACGATATTGTAAATAAAAAACAAAAACTGTTGAGTTGCCACAGAGGAGGATGTTGAGGAAACTGTGCAGCATCCTGGACAACACCTCCCACCCCCTGCATGCAACACTGATGTCCTGTCAGACCTCTAAGGTGCACCACAGAACACCACAGGAGGTCTTTCTTACCCGTGGCAATAAATCCTCCCACTTCTGTAGGATAAATACATAATGAACAGAGTTATTCAGAGTTATTCAGTGACTCAGAGTTATATGCAATATTGTCAAAGATCTTGTGCAAATGTCTTCTCGTCATTTTGCATAAATTTGTTGTACTTATTTAAAAAAAAAAAATTGTTCACTGTTTACTGTTTTGGTACTCTGGCAAAATAATTTCCTTCAGGATAAATTAAGTTGATCTTATCTTACCCTTACATTTTATTTGACTTTTGTTTCATTGCAGACAGTATGAACCCAAGATATTTCATGTTTTGTGTGCTAAACTTTGTTGAATTTATTAATATACATTAATTCCTCCATTTTAGGCCTGCAGCACATTCCAAAAATACTTGGGAGAGAGGCAATTTTTTTCTAAATATAAGCATTAAATAATCACTTTTACAGGCAGTTTTCTTGAGACAAGTCAGGGGACGGATACATGGATGGATGCATCATGAAGCTGTGTAACTGGTAATGTAAAAGACCAACTCCAGCGATAATCAAAGAAGCCTATAACTCCTTGAGAGTTGCCTGGGTATCTTGGTGGCTTCCCTCACTAGTGTCCTTCCAGCATGGTTACTCAATTTTTGAGAACTCCCTACTTGCCACAGATTTACCACACAGTACCATACTGTTTGCATTTTTTAATGATTATGTAAATGAAGTCCAAGAGGCATTCAGTGACTTGGATGAGTTCATGTATCCATCCCTTGACTTGTTCTTTTTCTTTATGTATCGCAGGCCTTAAATGCAGTAATGGATGTATATTAACATATGAAATGAAGCTGACCACACACAACATGAAATATCTTGGGTCCATATGGTCTGCAATGAAACAAAAGTCAAAGTAAATACAACGATTGCTGGGTTGTTTCTTTTTTCATTTCTGTATCATCCCAACTTTTTCTGTTTTGTGGGCGTATTGCAATCACTTTAGATATTTTGAACTTCCAGTTTCATTACATTAGCACATTAGCACCCAACCTTTTGTGTTTTCAGCCAAGCAATGTGAAATGAAACACTGTCAAATTGATTCTTCTGTACAAGATAGACAGGCAAGATATTACATCTGAAAAATATATTGACTAAAATGAAGTTTTCAAAATTCCAAATTTGTCTCAGAATAATGTTATAATTACTGTTAATGTAAAAAAAAAATCCATTGTCTTTTGTAAATCAGTCACAACGTTTTATGTGCATCGTGTCTAACTGGTTTACAAACGTACAAAATATTAATGGTTATTCTTTTGTTTTTCTCTCCCTTATTTTCACTCATACGTTTGTTTGCTCTCCGGTCTGTGTTCTCCTCCTCCCTCTGCCTGTGTTCTCTTTTTGGTCCATTATCACTTTGCTTTGTGTTAGGGGCCATCTCCAAGGTGGTGTGTCTCTTTCCTCCTCAGTGACGTCGTCATCAGCCCGCAGAGTCCGACAGCTCCCGCAGCTTCCCCCCAAGAGAAACACCGTAGAACAAGGTGAGCGCCAACTGCATGGGTGTGATCCTTCAAAGTGTCAGAGTCTGTACGATGGACAGTTTGCAACCTGACAAGCACCACTATATCTTCGTAAAAGTCGCCAAATTTCAATGATAAGCTGAGGCATCAAAGATTGAGGTAACTATCACTAGGCCAAAATAAATACATCAATAAAAAGAAGGGGGTGACACCAACACCTTCCAGGTTTGACACACAATCATGCAAATGAATTCTTTTTCATTCAGTGATACTGCAGTTTATGGTTCTTTGTTGTCTTGACATTTGATCAGTTTTGTCCAAAACTGAGCCACTTTGACTAAAACACAACCCTTCCAGCATGTTTAAACCATATTGGCTAAACAGTTAAAGAGCTTTGACTTTGAGTTTGACCATCCAATGTCAGTCATTGTCAAAAGGTCATGTGACCAATGGAAAGATGATATATGACTTCATATTATTGTTTAAGAGTAGCCATAGGTACCATAAATATCCCCTGCATATTAACATCTGACCCAATCTTGATTTTTAGTCAGTTTTTCTCACAATCATATCACGTCATCAGCTGACCTTCAGTCATTCCACCATTCCCCCTAAATTTCTCATCCTTCGGACTCGGGCTGGTACAGATACATCAGGGCATGATACATAAACAGACGTGATAATGTTACATCTTTTAAAGGGCAGCACATGGTGGATTAGTTGTTAGAACAATTGCCTCACTTGGGTTCACTTGGGTTAGATTCCACCTATGCCCAGTTCCTTTCTGTGTGGAGTTTGCAAAGCAGCAAATTTGGAGTTGGTCCCAGGCACCAGACTGTGGCTGCTCACTGCTCCTGGTGGTTGGATGGTGTCTAACTGTAATTAGAATGGGTTAAATACAGAGGATGAACTTAAAGTACAATGAGAATGTAGGCTCTTTCCCATTAAAAGCCCCCCCCCCCCCCCCCCCCCCCCCATTTTTGGTTCAAATCAGATCAAAATTCTTCAAATTATTTGTTCACACACAGACTAAAGAAGTAAAAACAGTAATTCTGCTTTTGCTACCACTGTGTGCAGATACAATAATTTTAGATGTTGGATGGAGTATCTCCAGTCTTCAGCACTATGTTAGATTGGATGTGGAAGACATTCATTCATCTGTGCATATGCAACTTCAAAAGCACACTTTATTCTTCTGTATTTCCTCTGTACATTACATACTGATGCACTCAGAGTTGAGTCTTGTCATGTATATGTACAGATAGTATCCACAGACAAATTAGAATAAGTAACAGGTAAGTCCTACATTGACCTAGACCCATGGGTAGCTGTGACTGCTGGTATACATCTTGCATCACCAAGTATTCAGCTTCATGGTGGACTGGGACAGCAAAGTATTCTCTTTAAAACAAGATATGATGTTTCGGACTGCAGTTTGCCAGAAGGCACATGGGAGATTCTTGAATGAAAACCCATTTCTGCTTCATTCCACCATGCAGCAGCATTGTAACTACCAATGGAAGAGACAGAAGTTGCTTTCTAATTTTTGTTTCCTAATTTTTTTTCCAGTCACATTCACAGAAGCAGATAAATCTTGCAGAGTTGTCTAGGTGTCTTGGTGGCTTCCCTCGCTTGTCTTCCTATTGTGCAGTCACTGAGTTTTTGAGAACTACTCCAGACAGATTTTCCACTTAACACCATACTGTTTCTATTTTTTAATGATTTATGTAAATTATGTTCAAGGCATATTCATTCATTTTCTGCACCTGTTTACTCCAATCACGGGTGACAGGCGTACTGGAGCCAGTGCCAGCAGTCAAAGGGCATGAGGCTGGGTACACCCTGGACAGGACGCCAGTCTGTTGCAGGGCAACAAGACATATACAGTGACTTGGAAATGTTCATATACCTGTTCCCTGACTTGGCTAAAGAAAAGTGGTGGGATTATTTGTGTTAATACTAATCCTTATATTTAGTTTTTCCAGTTACTTATGACCTCTGAAAATGGACAGACTGTGTATACAAATAACTGTAATTCTTTATCATGGATAATGCACCATTTTCAATTACATTTCAGTGATTCTACCAGTGTTTATGTCATGCTTTTCATTTACAAAGCAATCTGTTTATGACAGTTTTTCATGTTTTTTTTTGTTTTTTACTAATTTTCTATTTGAATAGCCCTGGTAGCAGAGGAACGTGTTCGTCAGCTCCAAATGAGGGTTCATTCCAACCGGGTATCAGCTATCACCACCTCCAGTCAACAAGAACTGGACAGACCCCTCAAGAACAAACGGGAGGTATGATTTTTTTTATTATTATTATTACCCATAATTTAGACTGACAGTTGACTTTAAAACAAGCTCATCAAGAGAGTGGAAGTCCACAGTAAAAGCTTTAGGCAGACAACTTGAACCACAATGCTGCTTAAGTGCATTTACTCTATAAATGTAATAAATAATGTTACAGTATTGTCCAAGACCACTTAGTAAAATGAAATGGTTCCAACTGGGCACTCACTCAAGCATACATCTAACACCTTGGATATAGAAATGTGTAATCAATATGTGTTGGTATAAAGTAGCACTGACTTGTGCGAAACTGTAATGCTGTTTGCAGTACATAATGTTTCCATTATGTTATGCATCTGAGAACATATATGCATATAGTTCAGCACTGGTGTGCAAACAAACAGAAACATTCATGATGGGTAATGTGATTAAAATTACAATTAAATGACATCCGACAAAATGTGAAAACAATTTTGCCAGCACATTTCTCACAACTGCTTTACTTGAATAAAGAAAAATTCTCTGGAACATTTTTTTAATATAAAAATTAGCAAATTCCAAATTTGGTCTTTTATTGATATACTAATGAACAGTACTGTTATGTGATTAGGGAGAAAAAAAATGTTACAGGAATTACATGCAAGCTTAAAGTCCTGGTCACACGGCACTAATGAAGGACAAGGAAACCCAAACAAAACAAGAAATCTGGACTTTTGTTTACTTTCGGAGGCATCGGTTAACCTTTGTCCATCTTCGTTCCTGCAGCTGGCTCTTCATCAGAATTTTTAAACTGTTGAAAAATTTGTCCATATTTCGTTTTGCTTTAGTTCTTGATGGTTTCTTATTGTTTGATTAGTTCTCGTAACGTCAGCGTTTCCGTTGACTTTCGTCCAACTTTGTTCAACCTCCCAAGTCCGGCGTATTGAACGAAGGTTA
This sequence comes from Thalassophryne amazonica, assembly GCF_902500255.1. Taxonomy (NCBI): domain Eukaryota; kingdom Metazoa; phylum Chordata; class Actinopteri; order Batrachoidiformes; family Batrachoididae; genus Thalassophryne; species Thalassophryne amazonica. Next base: position 63,945,654 of record NC_047115.1, read on the forward strand.
ATGATATCTGAACAAATCAATAACTAAAGCTTCAACGAGCTGAACGAAACATCCTTGTATCGCTAATGAATCGTCCATGTTTGGGATGAAAAAGCAACATCTTCATACAGAAACATCAGTGTGAAGAACATTTTATACACTACTTTATTTATGCACGTTTCAACCATTTGTGGCTGGCCTGCATGTGCATGTCTTCGGGAGTAGCCTTCCTCTGACACAGACAGTCCTTCATGGCCGATCCCAAGACAAAACAAAATGTACAACAAGATACAGACACACCGCAAGAACTCAATGTGAAGACAAAACTCGTCGAGCCAAACAAAATAAATCTCACACCTGCGAGTACTTTGTTTAAAGTGTTGAGGTCAACATTCACTTTGTTTTTCTTTCATCAGTTTCGGTTTCGTTTCATTCCTTTTTCGCTCTTCATTCGCAGGCTTTTCGGTGATGGGAAAGGTGCAGGATCTTTTGTCCACCTTTCCATCATGATTTGTGACTTTTTGACTTTTTACCCTTCGTCGAGCTATCACCATGTGCAGTGTGATTGGACCCTAAGCAGCACACTGTTCCTTGGTGTGAAAGGATGGGACATGTCTTGAATTCCTGGATAGGTTCTGACTTTCTCAAATAGTTCCTTGTTCCTGGTATTATACAAACGGTTTACTTCTGGATTGTCAGCACTGGTGTTCCAGATAAACTGGATGGAAAGTGTGTGATGTCTGTTTCCTGCAGCTCTACAAGGACCAGAGGCGGAGCACTGAGAATGTTTCCCATAAGTCCTCAGACAGTGATGTCAGCGACGTGTCAGCCATCTCTCGAACCAGCAGTGCCTCTCGCATAAGTAGCACCAGCTACATGTCCATCCAGTCAGAAAGACCTCGAGGACGCTTCAGGTACGTACTTACAAATGGGCAATAGGACATACAGCATCTCCTCACATCAACGTCAGGTTGGACAATGTCATTAATTTCCAAAACTGTGATGACCAGCCGAGCCGTGCGCGCAACGGGCCGTCACATACTGAAGAGCACCAGTGTGAGCGGTGAGATCTACACCATGGAGCATGCCGATGGCAGCCAATCAGACACGGCACTCGGGAGCCTAGGAAGTGGGATAAAGAAGCGGCGCTCGAGTCTCAGCCAACGTGTTGTTGCCATCCTGCCATCTCGACGCAGCCGGAGTACCTCCCAACTCAGCCAGACAGGTCAGAGTCCAGGCCGACTGTCAGCCTGAGAAACTATGACACGAAGATATACCTGCAGAAATCAAACACATGCACATGTAAAAGACCCCCTGACTTTACATTAAAGGTCTAATATTCATTTTATATTTACAGTTACATCTAATTGTCCTTCCCCTCTCAAATGTTGGCATTTAAATACACTCAACGTTCATCTTTAGTGTCGACCCTGAAATGTAACTTGTCTTTCCTTTGCAGGAATCATTTCCTTACATATTTGCATCAACTTAACTTGATTCATCAAAACCTTGGTCAAAACAATGAAACAAATAAAAAGGAATGGACACTGATGCATCTATCATCCCCCATGGGCAATTTGTAGAGGGTGCATTGATCAAATATTTTGAATTGGTATCAGTCCAGTATTGGCCAAAATTACTGCAGTGGTTGAAGAGCTATTCTAATCCATTCCATTGCACATCTGAGTTGTGTTGTGTGCTATGGATGTTTTCCTTTCGGAGAATAGCATACTTCTTCCATTGTTACTGTGTTTTGTTTTTTTTTTTTTTTTAGTGACTAGGTTAGCAGAATCCATGGAACTTAATGACTAACTTATTTCAGTGGCAGTTTTATGACAGGAAGTGAACACAACATGTTTGTTCAGTGTTCAAGTTGCCCTGAAAGAAAGGGTCATTTAAATTCTTATTTTTGGTCCATAGTGAAAATATACTGCTGTTTACTGGTAAATGTCATATTTACGCAGAAAGTGAGATTCCAGAAGCTGTCCTTTTTAGGTCTTCCTGAATCCATTTTTGGTAACTCGTGCCAGTGTTGGGGATGTAAATATTATGTTCATTTCCAAGTCATTGTTGGGGTTGTGGTTTAAGTGTCTGAGTCAAAGTCATTGCTTTTTTTCATGAAAATTCATCTTTGCAAGGTACATTTGTGGTTCAGTGCTACACAGGCTGTCAATCCCCTTCTTTTGGGCTGGTGGATGGACTGGCACTTCACCAGCCCAAAAACACTTTGCGAAGCTTGACACTGGGAAAGGCGATCTCTTGTTTGTGGATTCTGTGGGAATAACTCTGCTGTTGCCCTCAGAGAATGTTATGAAGTGGAAAAGCCATCTGGAGGGTGTCTGTGGAAGGTGGCAATTGGTGCGGTGGTGAGGGGTCATTCACCACAATGTGGCATCCATGTCCAAACCTATGGTAGCTCATGCGGATGGGCGCCTGGAACATCCTTTCTCTTAGAAATGGTGACCATCTCAGAGTGGATTCACTGATTTTTGGACTCACTGCCCTTATGGTCAGCATACTGAAGGAGTGGCAGGGGCACTGGAAGTAGGGGTGCAGCACCACCGGTTGGTGAGGACATGTAGATACAGGGGAAATAAGTTTTGATCAATTTCAAAACTTGTTTCTTGTATTCTAATACCATAATAGTAGCTCCAAAAGCCATCTTTTTAAAATTAAATTTGATTCCATTTTTTCTCTGTAGCTGAACACAGACAGATGGTTGATAGGGCATATGAATAAATTGTATCATTTGATAAGTTGCATTTTTTTTTCTTGTTTTGTCTTGTTGCCCATACACAATGGATCTGATTAGGAGAAAACTTACAGTCCAAATGTGACAAAAGTCCAATTCGAACAACATTTTTAATTCTTGCATGAAAACACTTTGTAATTGTTGATGGTGGAATTATTTTATTGTTTTGTGTTTTATTGTTGTTTTTATTATTTATTTAAATTTTAACTGTAATTATTATTAACTAGTGGTAGTGTGTTGTTTTTGTGTTTTGTTATTATTATTATTTATACATACCTGAATATGCTATGCTGTCTTGACATACATCAATTTAATATGCAAGTTTGCTGTCTCTTGCAGGTTAAAATTAGCCTGGCACAGAAAGACTAATTCTCAAATTCAGAAATAGGTTGAGAATTAACAAATTTATGAAACGAATTTATTTGCAAAATGAGTGGGTCTGGTTAAAAAGGTTAAGGTTAATTGCATTAAAATTACAAATATAATAAACACTGCATTGCTGCACAGCATTAAATGTGGTGTCAGGTCCTGAGAGGCCCTAAACTCTCTCACATCTTTCCTAGATGAGACCAGTGATGATGATGTCATCATGTCAACATTCTGGGCCCATATCTGCAAAGCAACTCAAAGAGCTCCTAACTTAGCCCAAAATTTCCTAGCAAGGAATCTTAGGCTAAGAGTGAGCCAGCAGATGTGTGAGAGCAAATCTGAGCAAGTATCAGGTCTGGAAGATAGTTCAGGCTAGACACAAATGCAGACATAAAGTGGAGAGGCTACCAAGCTGAAATTACGGATGAATTTACGATAGAAGTTAGCGAACCCCAGAAACCTCTGCACCTCCTTACGGCTGCCGGGTACCACCCACTCACGTACTGCCGCTACCTTATCAGGGTCCATCTGGATCCTCCCTTCTGTAATAACGAACCCCAGAAAAGACACTGTGGCTCTATGGAATTCACATTTCTCAGCTTTTACGTACAAATCGTTCTTCAGCAGGATGCGTAGCACAGACCTTACATGCTGGATGTGGGTTTCAAGATCAGATGAGAAAATTAGAATGTCATCTAAGTAAACGAAGACGAATTTGTTTAGATATTCACGTAAAACATCGTTAAGGTTCTGGAAAACGGCTGGTGCATTAGTAAGGCCAAAAGGCATCACCAGGTATTCGTAATGCCCCGTAGGTGTATTAAATGCAGTCTTCCACTCGTCTCCTTGCTTAATTCTGAGTAAGTGATATGCATTCCGGAGATCCAATTTTGTAAACACTTTGGCGCCCTCTAGTGATTCAAACACAGATGACATCAAAGGTAACGGATAGCGATTCTTCACGGTAATATCATTTAACCCACGATAATCTATGCAAGGACGAAGCGTTCTATCTTTCTTTTCAACAAAGAAAAACCCCGCTCCCGCGGGTGATGAAGAGGGCCGAATCAACCCAGCATCAAGAGACTCCTGAATATATTCCTGCATAGCGGTGCGTTCTGGGCCTGACAACGAATACAGTTTTCCCCAGGGTGGACTTGCCCCAGGCAGGAGATCTATGGCACAGTCATAAACACAATGAGGTGGAAGTGACTTTGCTTTAGCCTTGCTAAATACTAGCGCTAAATCATGATAACAGGCTGGTACTCCCATGAGATCAGGAGGAACAGCAAGCAGTGGAGATTTTGACCTGATCAAACATTTCCCAGAGCAAGATGATCCCCACTCGCTTATTGTCCCATTGACCCAGTTGATATTAGGGCTGTGCTGTTGCAGCCAGGGGTGCCCCAGGATCACAGGGTGAGTCATCTTGTCAAAAACAAAGAAACTAATTGATTCCACATGGTTCTCATTGACAGTCAAACGTACGGACTGAGTTCGGTGAGAAATCTGTTCCAATTCATGGCCATCCACCGCCCTAACCACCAGGGGGCGCGGGAGGCGAAATAATTCAAGGCGCAGGGACTTGGCGAGCAATGGTAATATAAAATTAGCATCAGAACCTGAATCCACAAATGCGCGCACCAACTCAGTGGACTGATCTGATTCTAATTTAGCAGAAAGAAAATTCTGAGAAGCTGAGGAAGAAATTGAGCTGTGACTCACCCGTACTGAGGCTTGACGCTGTGCCAAGGCACCCCTGACAGGGCAACAAGAGACACAGTGACCTGATTGTCCACAATAAAAACAAAGTCCGTCGTCGTCTGCGGTGTCGTTCCTCTTGTGATAGATGCGAGTGGCCCAGCCGCGAGGGTTCTTGTACTCTATATTGTGTGGAGACAACCTCGGTGTGGTGAGATGAAGCTCCGCCCTGGTTAGAAGTGGAGCCGCGTCGTGGCTGGTAGTGCATCTCCTGGCGTGGGCATTCCTATAAGCGCCGGTCGATCCGGATCGCCAGGGCAATCATCTCGTCCAAATCTTCGGGAAGTTCGGCAGCGATCAACTTGTCCTGGACGTCGGCGGCCAGCCCGTGGAAAAAGACATCATGGAGGGCGGCTGGATTCCACTCGCTCTTGGTGGCAAGAATGCGGAAGGCCACCGCATAATCTGCCACCCAGCGAGTGCCCTGCTTCAACCTCAGAAGGGAGCGCGCCGCCTCGCGTCCCGGAGAGGTGTGCTGGAACACCTGCTGGAGAGCTCTAGTGAAAGCTGGAGGGAGGAGCAAGATGGCGACTGACGGCTCCACTCCCCTTTGGCCCACGCTGCAGCCCGGCCAGATAAGTGTGAAATCATGTATGCTATCCTCGTCCTATCGGACGGAAACATAGATGACATTAATTCGAAGTGCAGTTCACACTGTGTGATAAATGGTTGAACATCTCCAGTCTCTCCAGAGAAACGCTCCGGTTGAGACAGCTGAGTGCAAATGGCTGCGTCAAGTACGGGTGCCGGGAGGGCGGTTGGTGTTCTTAGTGGGGAGAGACTGGTGCTACCTCTAGCTTGGTCCGGGCTGGCCTGAGAGTTGAGCTTCGACAGGAGTTGTTCCATAAGAGTGCTCACTGTGGACATAAAAGCATCCTGACGTTGTGCTAGCTCGCTAAAGCTGGTGCTGAGAGCAGCGAGCCGATCCTGTTGCTTGTCGAGTCTGCTGTGTCCATTGTTGGCCAGATTGATTTATCAGGTCTGGAAGATAGTTCAGGCTGGACACAAATGCAGGACTCTGACAACAGGCTCTGTATGCAAAAACAGTTTACTGAAACAGTAAACGGGGTCCGGTACACAGAAAGGCAGTCCAACAGGAATAACAAAACCAGGAACATCAGGCAAAGGTGTGGTCGAGGAAACAAGCAGGTGGTCAAAAAACACATGAAGCAGGCCGAACAAGAAAACAAGATACAGAGTTGGAGAGAAGGCACTAGGCGCATCAATCTGGTGAGGGAGTAAAGCAAAATGAGGAGCTTAAATACACCCAGGTGATGAGGTGCAGATTGAGAGCAGGTGTGCATGGAATACACCAGAATGAGGGTGTGGCCAGAGAGAGGGAAAGACCCACCACCAAGAGCCAGCAGAGACAGACAAGAGAAAAAGTGACAGACAGACCCAAAGAGGAAAAACTCCAACAAGAGAACAAACAAAACACAAAACAACTGAAAAAAAAAAAAAAACACAAAGCCAAGAAATAAAAGCAGACAAAACTCAATTCCTGACAGCAAGGAGGTGACAGAAACTCAGCAGACACTGGGAGACATTTGAGATACACCTTGGAAAGGTTACCATTATATGATAGAGCTGACAAATTCACTCTCAAGTTCACAACTAAAGCCAATTTAGAGTCATCAGTTGTTCTAATAATTTCCTTTGCCTGTGGGACAAAACTGATTACCTGGAGAAAAGGTGCATATATTCACACATTTAATGCACTGTAAGGCCCAGTCACACCAGTCAGGGGTTACAACCACCTTTCCACAGGTTCAAAATGTTGCAGTTGTGCTTGCCACATTTGCTCAACTGTCACTCAAGAAATGAGTGTTGGCAATGTGTCACAGGCTGAAAATCAGTTGCAGAACATATCCTGAATGTTCAGAATTGGAGTTCTGACTCCTATGACTCAAAAATTCAGTGACTGGTTTAAAAGAAGTGTGCAACAGTAGTCGCAGCCAGAAGGAGCCCAGGCATAAAAAGAAAGAGACGAACAGCTCTGGTGCTGAAATTTAGGTCCTTGTAAAGAGAGTCATACATACAAAAACATCAGACATATCAGAAGAGACAAGCTAAAAAAAATAAAATTAATAATAATAATAATATGAGTGAAGCGATGCGCAGCGGTGCAAAGCTCGCTCATGGTACAGAGAGTCCCAAACAGGAAGTGCCACATTTTGACTCCACAGTGAAACAGGAAATGTCATACATTTCCTGGATCAACACTTCTTGGATTGACAAACAAGATTTTGTGGAATCCCACGGGAACTCAGTCGCAAGTTCACACTGAAACAGAAAGTGCCAAATTTTCAGTCACAGTGAAGCACGGAATGTCAAATGTTGAACACTTCCCGGCATGGGTGGAGCTAGAGCAGAGGCCAGGGTTGCACTGGACTCCCCTGGAATCTGATTGGACACAGATGATTGACATGTCACGGCACATACAAAAGAAAAAAAAAAAAAGAGCTGTATTCTGAAATCGGTGACATATATTGACTGCTAAGCCCATCCTCTACAGTAGTTGGTGCTGTATACCACAAAAGTTCTAATCCACCTTAGTAGAAGAAGAAAAAGGTTTGACTCATTTGAAAATGAACATTTCATCTGAACCACAGACTCCAAATTACACCAAAGTTATATCGTGATAAACGACTGTATTTTATGCCAGAAATGAGGTCCAGGTTGTTAAAAGCGGCATTTCCCCTTTAATTCGGGTTGACTTATACGAGGTCTATTAGAAAAGTATCCGACCTTATTATTTTTTTCAAAAACCATATGGATTTGAATCACGTGTGATTACATCAGACATGCTTGAACCCTCGTGGGCATGCGAGAGTTTTTTCACGCCTGTCGGTTACGTCATTCGCCTGTGGGCAGTCTTTGAGTGAGGAGTCGTCCACCCGCTCGTCGATTTTTTTCATTGTTTAGGAATGGCTCAGAGACTGTTGCTTTGTTTGATAAAAATTTTTTCAAAACTGTAAGGCACAACTGAGTGGACACCATTCAATAAATTCAGCTGGTTTTCGGTAAAAATTTTAACGGCTGATGAGAGATTTTGGTCTGGTAGTGTTGCTTTAAGGACGGTCCACGGCGCCTGACGGCGATCTGCGCTTCGAGGCGGCAGCGTCTCGCCGTTTCAAGTTGAAAACTTCCACATTTCAGGCTCTGTTGATGCAGTAAGTCGTCAGAGAACAGAGAACTTTCAGAAGAAGTCGGCATGAGGAGTTTATTCGGACATTCCATTGTTAACGGTCATTTTGTAATGAAAGAACGTGCGGGCAGAGTCACATGTCGGGCTGGACCCGACCGCGGGGGGTCGCGGCAGGAAAAACACCTCCGTTGGAAATCTTAACGGGCAAGTTGGAACATGCCCAAGCTGTTAAACAATTTCTCAGTTACTCACTTGTTGAAAGCCATTAAAAGCCGCCTGAATTCTACAAATGGTTTTCAACACGGAGGTGTTTTTCCTGTCGCGGCGCACACAGATTTGCCGAGTCGTCACGGAAACGACTCAGCGAATTTGCGCGTACGTCTTTCATTAAAAAAATGTCCTTAAACAGTGGAATGTCCGCATAAATTCCTCATGCCGGCCTCTTCTGAATCTTCTCTGTTCTCTCACGATGTCCTGGGTGAATTAAGCCTTAAATTAGGATGTTTTCAGCTCGAAACAGGCCGACGACAGTGCCTGGAAGCGCTGCAGGACGTCCCGCTCCGTGGGAAGTCCTTACACCGACAGAAACACCCCATAATCTCTCATCAGCCGTTAAACTTTTCACAGAAAACCAGCTTAATTTCTCGAATAGTGTCCACTCGGATATTCCTCACAGGTCCAGAAAAAATTTTGATAAAGCAACGCGCGCCGTCTCGAGCAGCGTGTGAAACAAAGGAATTCAGCCGAGAGGGCGGGACCACATCTCACTCAAGGCCTGCCCACAGGGAAATGACGTCACCGACACGCGTGAAAAAACTCACGCATGCGCACGAGGGTTCAAGCATGATTGGTGTAATCGCATGTCATTCAAATCCATATAGTTAAAAAAAATAAATAAAAGGGTCGGTTTATTATCTAAGAGACCTCGTATATACATGTTTTTCCAGTGATATTAAATGAGCAGGCAGCTGTTGATTCAGGAGATATAACTTCAAGATGTTCAGGCTGAAAGAAATGCAGGTAACTTAACAGGTAACAGGTTATTCCTATTCTGTTCTGTATAAAACCTGTGTAACCTCTTAATTTTGCTCTCTGAAGGACTTAATTTTAAATAACCTCTTAATTTTGCTGAGTGATGCACCAGTGACACAATTTTAGATAAATAAATCTAAAGTTAAAATGGACTGCATTTATATAGCACTTTTCCATCTGTATCAGATGCTCAAAGCGCTTTACACATCAATGCCTCACATTCACCCCGACGTCAGGCTGCTGCCATGCAAGGCACCCACTACACACCAGGAGCAACTAGGGGTTTAAGGACCTTGCCCAAGGGTCCTTAGTTATTTTCCAGTCAGGCTGGGATTTTAACTGAGGATCCGCTGGCCTCAAGCCCAACGCTTAACCACGAGACCATCACCTCCCCAAACTAGACCATCACCTCCCCTAAACCATCACCTCCTTAAACTTAAACTGAAAGCAAATCTCAAAAACTTGATATAAATGAATTAAAAATATAAAATCCAGCTTCCTGATGAAGTGGTGTAGAGGAGGATTTTCTTAAAACGAAGACCTGATAGTTCAGCTACAATTTGACAGAAAGTACATCTGAGGTGAAAGCCTAGATTTGATGTTTTGGTGAAAGAAACTTTTGGTTTTTCTTCATAATTAATGTAAATAAAGTCCAAGACATATTCAGTGACTTGGAAATGCTCATGTTTCTATCCCCTGACTTGTCTCAAGAAAACTGGCAATAAAACTGATTATAATCCAGGTATTATCAAGATTTAGAGATCTGCTTTCAGAGTTTGAAAAGAGAATTTCAGAAATTTTTATTCTTTAACATTTTTTGTATTTCTTGTATTTGAAATGGCATAAACAAATTAAAATGTGTGAAATACCAAGTGTTCCAATACTTTTGGAGGGCACTCTATCCTAACCTTATGATGAGTGCAAAATGAGTGTGGTATTATTACTGTTTTGTTTAAGAATGTTTAATTTTCAGTGTTGCTGCATTTTGTGTGAAATCATAGTCATATTGTATATCATATTGATATGACAATATTAAGATACAATTTTGCAATATTGTGTAGCCCTACTGTCAACTAACTGAAACATTTGAATATACATTTACATCTACATTAAAAAATGTTTAAAGCAGCAGGGGGTTAAGAGGGCTGTAATTAGCGGGGTCGGGGGGTGGAGCTGAAATGTTTTAGCCATGCTAATGCTCCCCTGAATCATTTGCTCAAAAAAAGTCTGAAGGACCTAAATGACATGGTGAGATGCTGAAGAGCTCCACTCATTCATGTCTGCAACATATACATATTAATAATAATAAAAGTAAATAAATAATCCAATCTGCATTAAGAGCCATGGAGTATGTTGTGCGCAACAAGGCAGATAAACCAAACATGCAAAGTTTGTTTTTCAAATGCATCTTTTTATGCATCTCAATGGCAGAACCAAACACTGGACAGTTCCTTTTACACAGACATTTGTGTTGCATGGATGCACACAATCTGTATGTCGTATTTCAAAATGGTAAAATACAGATAATTTCTCAGAATTACAGTACTTCACCCCACCTACCCAAATAAAGCCTATCTGGCCTGAAAAATTCATGCAATAAGGGATTTACCAATCAGTCATAGTGCACGCATGATAAGGTTTTCATGGAGGCAGAATAGGAAGTATTTTGCAGGTTTTGCATGCTGACCACGATTCACATTCATCAATAAGGTGACAGATCATACCCATTTTTAACCCAACTGTTGATGAATGAAAAGAAGACTGTATTAAAAAGTAAAAAAGTATTAATTACAACCCCAATTCCAATGAAGTTGGGACGTTGTGTAAAATGTAAATAAAAACAGAATACAATAATTAGCAAATCCTCTTGAACCTATATTCAATTGAATACACCACAAAGACAAGATATTTAATGCAAAAACAAAGAGTTCACTGCGCTTCTGCACAGCACAAACAAATCTGGTGCAACCAGGCAGGACCAATTTGTAAAAAAGAAGAAATAACTGGTGCAGCACAGAAATAAGTGCAAAAAGTCTTTACTAAGGTGCTGAAAGGAAAAAAAATGTTCAAAAATGTTTTCCTTTCAGCACCTTATTAAAGACTTTTTGCACTTATTTCTGTGCTGCACTAGTTATTTCTTCTTTTTTACAAGATATTTAATGTTCAAACTAATAAACTTTATTGTTTTTGTGCAAATATTTGCTAATTTTGAAATGGATGCCTGCAACATGTTTCAAAAAAGCCGGGACAGTAGTATGTTTATCACTGTGTTACATCACCTTTCCTTCTAACAACACTCAATAAGTGCTTGGGAACTGAAGACACTAATTGTTGAATCTTTGTAGGTGGAATTCTTTCCCATTCTTGCTTGATGTACGACTTCAGTTGTTCAACAGTTGTCGTATTTTGCGCTTCATAATGCGCCACACATTTCAATGGGTGACAGGTCTGGAATGCAGGCAGGCCAGTCTGGTACCCGCATCTTTTACTACGAAGCCACGCTGTTGCAACACATGCAAAATGTGGCTTGGCATTGTCTTGCTGAAATAAGCAAGGATGTCCCTGAAAACGAAGTTGCTTGGATGGCAGCATGTGTTGCTCCAAAAGCTAGATGTACTTTCAGCATTGATGGTGCCATCACAGATGTGTATGTTGCACATGCCAGGGGCACTAACACACCTCCATACCATCACAGATGCTGGCTTTTGAACTTTGCGATGGTAACAGTCTTGATGGTTGTTTTCCTCTTTTGTCCGGAGGACACGACGTCCATGATTTACAAAAACAATTTGAAACGTGGACTCATCAGACCACAGTACACTTTCCACTTTGTGTCTGTCCATTTCAAATGAGCTCAGGCCCAGAGAAGGCGGCGGCATTTCTGGATATTGTTGATGTATGGCTTTCACTTTGCATGGTAGAGTTTTAACTTGCACTTCTAGATGTAGCGACGAACTGTGTTAAGTGACAATGGTTTTCTGAAGTGTTCCTGAGCCCATGCGGTAAGATCCTTTACACAATGATGTCAGTTTTTAATGCAGTGCCACCTGAGGGATCAAAGGTCACGGGCATTCAGTGTTTGTTTTCGGCCTTGCCGCTTACGTGTAGAAAGTTCTCCAGATTCTCTGAATCTTCTGATTATATTATGGACTGTAGATGATGGAATCCCCAAGTTCCTTGCAACTGAACATTGGGAAACATTGTTCTTAAACTGTTGGACTATTTTTCATGCAGTTGTTCACAAAGGGGTGATCCTCGCCCCATCTTTGCTTGTGAACGGCTGAGCCTTTTGGGATGCTCCTTTTATACCGAATCATGACACTCACCTGTTTCCAGTTAGTAACCTGTTCACCTGTGGAATGTTCCAAACAGGTGTTCTTTGAGCATTCATCAACTTTCCCAGTCTTTTGTTGCCCCTGCCTCGGCTTTTTTTGAAATTGTTGCAGGCATCCATTTCAAAATGAGCAAATATTTGCACCAAAAAAAAAAGGTTTATCAGTTTGAACATTAAATATCTTGTCTTTGTGGTGCATTTAATTGAATATAGGTTGAAGAAGATTTGCAAATCATTGTATTCTGTTTTCATTTACATTTCACACAGCGTCCCAACTTCAATGAAATTGGGGTTGTATAACATTAAGCAGTCATGTCACTGATGTTTGCTCAGTGGTCCTGTGTTGTTAGCCAAACAACTAATGCCATTGCTGTCCATTTTAAAACACACTATTTTGCACCAACCCATGTCTTATTTGAGGTGCACTTTTCTTTAACTTTTAGTCCAATTGTGCACACACCTACAAGACAAATATGTTGGGGTGCATCATGGAAAAATTGCATCAGGGTGTGTCCCTGTGTCTTGCATAGCTTGTCATCCTATATGAATGGCAGTAGCACACACATGTTGCTGTAGACATGCTTCTTTTGCGCAGACACATCCACTGTCCTCTTCAACAAAAAACACCACTGTTCAACACCACCTCCAGCTTTTGCAGCTTGGTAGAACTGTCAGTGACAGTGTCAGTGGCTGTACTTCAGATGCATATCAGTCAAGTAACAGTCCTACCATAGTCATGTGAGTTTTAGCAAAAAAGCTACTTTCACACTGTCGTCCCACAACAGTGTTGCCGTCATTGTGCATATGGTGTGTAATTGCAATGGTCACAAAGGCACTAACACACTGTTATGATCCCCCTTTTTTTCAGAAAAGTCCAATACCATATTCTTGAGGGGGTGGCAACAGTGACTGTTTGGCAACTGCATTAAATCACAGACACTCTAAACACTGTGTGACTGGGGCTTTTAGATCCAATTCGTCTAACACCTCATGCAATTTACTGAAGAAATATAAAATGTGTACTTACAGAAACTGCAATGCGAATAGACTAGAGCCAGAAAAAACTCAAACTTTTTATATTGACAAACACCTTTCCCAGTCTATGTGGTCTTGATGTTGTTCTTTTTCTTGTTTATTGGCTTTGTTGTTGTTGTTGTGTGTTATTTCAGAGGCAGCTGGTAAGGCGGCGGAGAGACAGAAAGGTAAAGCAATAGTTAGACAGTTTGAAATACAGGTATATGTGCAAATACTATAACACAGAAAGAAAGGCAAACTCGAGCAAGTAGTATTCCACTTAAGAATTTACAGTACATTTGCTCATCAGTTTAGGGCTGCAACGCAAACGTCACTATTTTTGTTCACAGGTATTGATCAGAGCTGGTTGTTCTGGTTGTTTTGGTTGCAAGATGATGTTTACTTCATTAAAGAAAAGTAAAGAGCAAATTACATTGTTATTTTGCCAACTATATTTAGACAATATGACGAAACAAAATATTGAATTCACAACTAAAAGTAAATTTGTTCAAAATGAAAACCGTGGAATTTAACCTGTCAACCAATTCAGCCAGACTAAGAATATAATGTGAAATATGAAAAAAACAAAAAAACAAAACACATTTCCCCATATACACTTTAGATTACTGGACTTTCACAAAAAGTAGTAGTACAGTACAGTAGTACCATGGCTCCATTGCTGAGCACACTTCATTTATTTTAAAGTTCTGAAAGCTATGCCGGGGTCATGTCAATGAACATGAATTTGTATTTTTTTTGTTGCTTTATCATTGGTATACTGCATGTGCATTACATACCAGAATTATCTACAGTGCTTTTCCATCATGATTAAACTTGGCTTTATCACAAAAATGAGCTCAAACAGCATCTTCCAAAATGAGTTTATTTACATTCTTGACAACATTTTAAGCTCCCTTATCACATCTTCTGAAACACTGATGTTAAACTCTGACAGTTGATATGATGCCTGTTATGATCCAGCAAGAAAACACATGACATCTTAGTTTAGTGGCTGGCTTGAAATAGCCAGACTGTTGTGTTGCAGTCTTGGTCAATATTATTGGCACTCAAAAATGTTAAACACAGAATTTCATGTATTTTGCATAATCAGTACTTTTTAAAACCATAATCTGTCATTATTGAACAACAACAACAAACATCTTCTTGTTGTGTTGTGGTTCTTCTTCTTTTGGCTGCTCCCATTAGGGGTCACCACAGGAGATAATCTGTTTCCATCTCACCCTGTCCTCTCCATCTTCCTCTGTCACACCAACCACCTCCATGTCCTCCCTCACCATATCCATAAACCTCCTCTTTGGCTTCCCTCTTCTCCTCCTGCCTGGTGGATTCATCCTCAGCATCCTTCTCCCTATAAACCCTGCGTCCCTGCTCTGCACATGTGCAAACCATCTCAGTCTCACCTCTCTGACTTTGTTTCTAAGCTGCCCTACCTGTTCCATCTCTGTGATATTCATTCATTCATTCATTTTCTCCGGGTAACCATGGCAGAAGGCAGCAGCTCCACCCACACTTCCCAATACTCAGCCAAGTCCTCTAACTCTTCCTGGGGGATCCTGAGGTGTTCCCAAGCCAGGTGGGAATTATAATATACATTGGACATTTTAATTGCTAATCCAGCAATCCTTATCTCTCCCAAAGAAAATTGCAGCATCTTGAGCTCTGCCACCTCCATCTCCATCTCCTGTCTTTTTTGTTTGCGGCACCATCTCTAAGCCGTACAACATTGCTTATCTCACGATTGTCTTGTAAACTTTCCCTTTCACTCTTGCAGATATCCTTCACTCCTGCCACCTTTCTCCACCCAAGTATTTAAAAGCATCAACCATAAAAACATCTACTCTTTGCAACCACACTATTCCACCTGGCTCCCTCTGTTTCACACACATGTACTCAGTCTTGCTCCTACTGACTTTCATTCCCCTTCTCTCCAGAGCATATCTCCACGTTTCCAGGCTAGACTCAGCCTATTCTCTGCTCTCAGTGCAGATTCAAGGGTGCCAATGAATTTGATTAGGACTGTATGTCTTTACGCATGATTATGCATATTTACACATATCATGCATCATATCGTGATAGCGATATCAGATAATATTCTCTTGTTACAGCAGCTGTTACACCCAGAGTATAAGCATATTGTCAATACACTATATCATATAATAGAATAAAAGCTGTTAATTAAATGTATTCGCATAAGTTAAATTGAAACGTACTGACATACTCTTATTACAGTCATCATAGATCCAACTTAGACAGTTGCAGGCAGACAGAGAACAGATAGATTTCTAAAGTGTAATTTTTCTTGACAGGGAAAAAAAAAAACTTTTCCTGGACTGTTTCTCCTGCACGCTTCCTTACTTCCTCACCATTTTGTTTAAAGGTGTGGTTCAGTTTGAGAAGCCCTGCTGAATGTCTTGAAATTTTTAGTGGTTTGATGTGTTGTAGTAACTGTCTTCTCCACATTTTTTTAGTTTTCCTAACAACAGATAAATAAAAACAATCATTATTAAACTGTCATATGACTAAAAGGATTTAATGATGGTTCAAAAAATATCAGCGGGCTTTCCAGAAAGAGCTGAACTCTTCCTTTAAGGTTGGATGCACAATGGATGACAATGACCGTCTCTGCCAATCATTCAAGAGCTTTTGGGTGGATTGTGATTGTCATCCTTCTCTTCCTGCTGTTAAATCGTTGCTTAACTAAATGCTGCTTAATGCGAACAAGTTGAAAGTGACTGCTTCCCTCACCTCTCCAAACCCTGAAAGCACCCTAACAACCCAAAAGACCTCACCTCGTGCACCAGTGGATCCCTCTGCTGCTCTCTTTTAGGTTTTTGCCTTGTTACTGAAGCGCAATAATTAGTGCATGAGATGACTTACATAGTGATAAGTCTCATAGTTATCAGGCTTATCAAAATTGTGACATTTATGCAAAAAGAAACAACCTCTGGAAGCTTGTAGTCCAATTCTACAAGTGTATATTTGCAAAAGCAGGATGATTTTGAACATTGGGAAGCTGTGACATGACACGCCTGATAACTGACCTCCTTTGTTAAAACTGCAAGTCCACTGTTTGAAAGCTCAAAGTTGGTTGTTCTTTTTGTATTTTCTGCAGAAACACCAGCAGGTAAGAAGGTGGGTAAGGGTGGCGGCAGCACCATCCAGAGGAGTGTGGAGACTGGTATGGCCGTGGAATACCCACGAGGAGGGACAGCAATGAACCGGCAGGCCAGCAGAGAGTTGACTGATGGCAGCATGAACAGTTACAGCTCTGAGGGGAAGTATGTAGACATGAACAACTGTCATGTTCTTCCTGTGTTTATGTGGGTTTCCTTCCGGGAGCTCTGGTTTTCCTCCTACATCTCAAGACATGCAAGTTAGGTGAATTGGAAACATAAAATTGTCCAGGTTTCCCTTGTAAAAGAGATCTCAATCTCAATGGGACTAACCTGATTTCTTTAGACATCTCGGGGGATTAATATATGAACATTCACATTTCACTGAATATGTTCAACGGCATGATGCTGGAAGGTAAATCTGCCTGGAAAAAGCACTTCTCAGAAACTGGCACAAGAGAAACTCAAACCTGGATTTGTTGTGTTTTTGTGTTTGACCTATCCTTCTCTGTGCCAGTCCACCATGAAGCTGTACATCTGGTGATACAACAGAAAAAATAGCATTATGGACAGATTCCAAAATCACAGATACAGAAGCCAACAACTCCTTCAGTTGTTGGGGTGTCTTGGTGGCTTCCCTGACTAGTCCCCATCTTGCTTGGTCACTCAGTTTTTGAGAATTGCCTACTCCTGACAGATTTACTTTTCTTTGGCAATGTTGGTATTTCTTAATTATTGATGTAAATAAAGTCTAAGACAGTCAGACCTGGGTTTGATTCCCACTCTTGCTAAATATCTGTGTCTTTGAGCAAGACTCTTCGTCTTCATTGTCTCATTCCACCCAGCTGTAAATGGGCACTGTCTTTGGCTGGGGCAACAACCTGTTTTGGATCAGACCTACAATAGGACTGTTCATGTTATATAGTGAAAAAATAAAAGTTGTGAGAGACTTCGGGCCACATGTTGTTTTTGTTCCACTTGGGGTTTTATAGGTACAGATGAAATTTGAACTCAATCAGATAAGATTTAGAGCTCCCCCAGAGTGACACATTTTCCTCTCCCTCCGCTGGCAAGGCAACGCCACCCTAATGGGAGAAGACTCTGATGCCAATATTTTTCTTTTAGAGGGACATGTGATGGCTTCTAATCGCAAAAAGTGGTGGTTGATTGGTCACCCAGAGGAGAACATTACTGGAATTACTGCATTACTACATTGCTTGTTTGAGGAAATTGTTGCTTTGTGGGGGACCCCTAAACAATGTCTGATTACAATAAAATTGGGCACAGATCTTTTATTTTATTAGTGGAACAAGAACAACATGTGGCCCAAAAGATTTTGTAACATTTGATATTTTGAACAGGTCCAACCTACATCTCCCCCTGGATAGAATAAACACGGACCCTATGGGCCTCAGATCCAACATAGGACTTGTTTCTGCACACTAGTGGAAGTAATTCATTCATTCATTTTCTCAAATAGCTTACTCCTGTTCAGGGTCACAGAAGAATCAGAGTGTATCCCAGCGGTCATAGGGTGAGAGGTGGGATACACCCTCCACCAGCTGTCAGTCAATAACAAAATGTGTGTTAGGTTCAAGTCCTTATTTGAAGAAATGTGTTTTTTCTTACGATCAGCTTGTTAAAGTGTTATTGCCAAACGACTGACTCACTGACCTCACATGTGGTGTTGTGTGTGTAGTCTTTTTTTTTTTTTTGAGTTAATGTGAGCATTGTGTGTTTGTGTCTCAGTCTGATCTTCTCAGGAATGCGGTTGAGTGCCGACAGTCAGTTCCGTGACTTCTTGGATGGTTTAGGTCCCGGTCAGTTGGTGGGCAGGCAAACATTGGCGACACCTGCCATGGGTGAGTGACAGCTTCATCAATTCCACTGCACATTTTATACACATTTCTGAGCAACCATGGGATTTTAAGTTTTAACAATAGACAGAAGCAGGAGAATGTTGCCTCAATGCACAGTGAGCCTCGTACTAGAGGCTCACTGTCACTAAAAGTAGGTTTATTAGTGATTGATTTAAGGGAACTTGCCACATTTTGATTTTTTCCTAGGTAGGAACAAAATAAAAAAAAAGTTGTATCAACCTGTTGCTGGTGTCCACTTCAAATAAACTGCTGTCATTCAAACCTCAGTTTTCAGTAGCTGATCAAATACTTCATTATTCTGAAGAAGTTTTAGCTTGAAAATCCTACAAAAATGACACATCTACATTACATTTACATTATCCTGCTTACCTATACAATCCTATAATGCTAAATTTATTCATACAGCCTAAAAATATAATCCGCAAAGCTGACTCTCTGTGGGTACAGTGCATCCAGACAGTATCACAGTGCTTCACTTCTTTCACATTTTGTTATGTTACAGCCTTATTCCAAAATTGAACACATTCATTTTTTCCTCAAACATCTACTCACAACACCCCATAATGACAACATGATAAGTATTTTTTTTGCAATGTTATTAAAAATTTTAAAAAGTAAGAAATCACATGTACATAATTATTCACACCCTTTGTTCAATACTTTGTTGATGCACCTTTGGCAGCAATGACAATGAATCTTGTGGCATCATATTCCAGAAGACTTGACTTCTGGAATATGATGCCACAAGATTGGTACATCTATTTTTGGGCAGTTTTGCCCATTCCTCTTTGCAGCACCTCTCAACCTCCATCAGGTTGGATGGGGAGCATCGGTGCACAGCCATTTTCAGATCTCTCCAGAGATGTTCAATCAGATTCAGGTCTGGGCTCTGGCTGGGCCACTCAAGGGCATTCACAGAGTTGTCCTGAAGCCACTCCTTTGATATCTTGGCTGTGTGCTTAGGGTCATTGTCTTGCTGAAAGATGAACCGCTGCCCCAGTCAGAGGTCAAGAGTGCTCTGGAGCAGGTTTTCATCTAGGATGTCTCTGTACATTGCTGCAGTCATCTTTCCCTCAATCCTGACTAGTCTCCCAGTTCTGAAAAACATCCCCACGGCATGATGCTGCCACCACTCTGCTTCACTGCAGGGATGGTGCCTGGTGGTTTCCTCCAAACCTGACACCCGGCCTTCACGCCAAAGCGTTCAGTCTTTGTCTCGTGCCTTTTACTAAGGAGTGGTTTCCATCCGGCCACTCTACCATCAAGGCCTGATTGGTGGATTGTTACAGAGATGCTTGTCATTCTGGAAGGTCATCCTGTTTTCACAGAGGAATGCTGGAACTAGACTCTAGTCTCCCAGTTCCCGCTGCTGAAAAACATCCCCACAGTATGATGCTGCCACCACCATGCTTCAGTGTCTTCACAGTCTCCTGTGGCTTGAATACAGTTTTTGAGAGTCATCTGACAAACTGTCTGCTGCCCCTACACCCAAAAGAACAATCTTTCATCATTCCACAAAATGTTGCTCTATTTATCTTTGTGTCAGTTAAGATATTCTTTGGCAAACTGTAACCTCTTAAGCTTGCCATTTTTCAACAATGGGACTTTGCATCGACTTCTTGCCCATAGCTTGGCTTCACATAGGCATCTTCTAATTGTTGCAGTACTCACAAGTAAGACCTCACAGGGTCACTCACTGACACACTCTGTTTTGACGTGCAACAACTGGAAAGTCCAATCTTCTCAGGAAAAAGTCAGCAGTGGTCACATCTGGACAATGATCGTCCTCCCATCATATAAAACTGATCGGTATTGTTTGGATTTGTCCTCCTTGTTGTGGGCTTCTTGTGGCAGAATGCCAAAGTTATCCACCTTATTAGCATACTCAACTAATCCTGCCTTTTCAAAGTTATTTGTTGTGATATTTCTTTCATTCAAATAGCCACAAATGTCTTTCGCTGTCTGTCTCTGTGCCATAAAAGTCTGCCTGTCGTGACAAATGTCCTTATTAATAAACCCAATTTTTGTACTTTTCCTTCTGGGTGTCTTTGGGTTGACGCAAGAGCACAACTCACTATAACCCTAACTGCCACAAGAAATTAAAAGAGAAATTTGCAACAGTGAATGATGAAAAAGAGGTCAGCAGGCTGTGGAGCCTTTTCTTATCATGCTTCACCACTGTGAAATACTCTGCCTGTCAAAATTAGACATTCACATTTTGTTGACAGCCATGCTGCTCTGGTGACAATCATATTAGCTCTCAGGAGTGAAACAGAGTAGGTCCTGATTCATACTTGAACGCAAGGAGCCTTGAGCAGTTTCTCCAAGTAGAACTGAAGTTGTATCAGTTGTTATTATTGTTATTATTATTAACTGTGTCAGATCATATGGGATTTTGTCCTGTCCACTGGCCGTAGAACAATGCACCAGACCCTGTACTCTCTCCTTGTGGATGGTGAGTCTACATGGTGTTAACATCATGTTTCTTCTGCCTGAGCGAGACCGACCCCATGGCTGTGGATCCGGCCACTAGGCACTCACCTTCCAACCCCCCCCACCACCACCACCACCACACATACACACACACACACCAGACCAGGTTAAAGGAGGAGGGCCAGTTTCCCTAATCTGGGCAAGGTGACTCTATCCTTTATTGTGTCAATCACAATGGGTCTTTTTTGAATCATCCGTTGTCTGTCTCCTCACCTGGAACCAATTGCCAAGGATGTCCCAACCAGGAGCTAATGCTCCAGACAACATAGGTCCAGGATCATTGGAGAACACAAATTCGTCACCACGATGAGATGGATTGTTCCCTTTGGGTTAGGCAAGAGTTACTGTCCCAAGAGGAGTTCAGGTATATTAGGGTGTTATTCACAAGTGTAGGTAAGATGAAGTGTGAGATTGATAGACAGGTAGGGGCTGCATCTGAGGTCCTGTGGACACTGTACTGGACCATCATATTGAAGAAAGAGCTGAACAATAAGGCAAGACACTGAATTTGCCAGTCAATTTACCCTCATGTCCTCACCTGGTCATGGTCATGAACTTGGAGAAATGACCAAGTGAACAAGGTTGCGGATAGAAATGGTAGAAATAAAATTCCTCATTAGCATGTCTGGGCTTCCAGTCTGGGACAGGCTGAGAAACTCCAATATTTGAGGACTCTGAGTAGAGCCGCTGCTTTTTCACATCAAAAGGAATTTGTTGAGGTGCTTTGGGCATGTGGTGAGGATGCCCTCTTTTTGTGCTCCACCGGCGGTCTTCCAGGCAACTGAAAGGAGGCCCCTGGGGAAATCCAGGACATGCTGGAGGGGTTATATTTCATTTCCTAGCTGGCTTGGGAATGCCTCAGGATCCCCCAGGAAGAATTTGAGGACTTGGCCGAGGATAGTAAAGTGTGGAATGAGCTGCTTGGTCTACTGCCACCACAACAAGTGGAAGAAATTTAATAAATAAATGAATGAAGTCAACCACTTGTCAGTTGTCAATTGTGTCGCTAGCATGGCCCAAGCAAAGGGTTACCCCTTCAAGTCTGGTCTGCCTTGAGGTTTCTTCTTTGTTGTGATTTGGTGCTATATAAATGAAAATAATTTATTTTTTAAATTTGAAAATCACTGCACCAATGAACATGTCTCATAAATCATGTTAAATTTTTACAGGTGATGTCCAGATTGGTTTGATGGATAAGAAAGGCCAGCTAGAGGTGGAGGTGATCAGGGCAAGAAGCCTTATCCCCAAACCTGGCTCCAAATCACTCCCAGGTGATCCATACACACACACACACACACACACACACACACACACACACACACACACACACACACACACACACACACACACAGAATTAAGAATACAAACTTTTTCACCTGACTATTTTAATAGCCCTTTGAACCAAACAGTCTAAAGATAAAAAATGCAAATGTCTCCATTCTTCCTTTGTATGCATCTTTGTTTCTTAACTCCTTTGTCCATCTGCATCCCTTCACTCATCTTTTTCCTTCTTTTTGTCATTCCTGTTTTTCCATTTTCATCCCACGCCTCAATCTCCAGCTCCCTATGTGAAGGTGTACTTGCTGGACAATGGAACATGTAAAGCCAAAAAGAAAACCAAGATTGCACGAAAGACCCTGGAGCCACTTTACCAGCAGCACTTGCTCTTTGATGAGAGTCCACAGGGGAAGGTGCTTCAGGTAACCCTTAATGTGTCTGTGCACTCAACAACTCAGCAATAAAATACCATCCCAAATACTGTTTTATGCACTATGTCAGTTTTTTTTTTTTTTTTTTTTACTTGTTTGGCTGGTCCTGTGACTTAAGTGACTTAGATGTGAAAAAATATTGCATTATCATCTACAGCCACAAGATGACAGAATTTCTATGTGACAAGCCACATGTGACAAAATATGTAGTCTCTCAAAATCCTCCAAAAAGGGAATAAGTACTACAGTTTAAACACATATTTTAGGGGTCAGTAACTGTGCTCTTGGAGATCACAGGCCCTGATGTAAATGTTTATTACACTCATGTGTCTATTAGTTGAAGAGTTTAAGCATTGTATTCTGTATTTATGCATTTGATTTCATTTCAAATACAACATTTATTGGCAGAATTAATGAGATACACCCACAAAACCAGTTTATTGGGCCAAGGAGGACAATCGTCTCAAATTATTGTTCTATACTAAGAAACCATAAATTTGTAGATTATACAAGATGGAAAATGTATTTGATTGCAACTGTTGTTTTGCCAGAAACATGACATGGGTGTGAAATGTTACAAATTTAGGCCTAAAATAAAACAGATTTACAAATTGAGAATCATATCCTCCACATTCAGATTCTGCCTAACAAAACAAAAGAACAAAAAAGTCACTTTTTTCCTAAAACTTCTTTCAATAAATTCACCAACAATATGTATTAATTACAGCATGCCTTAACACTACATACTGTAAGTAACATGTTCAGTGTTTTTTAATGTCTTTTTCCTCTTAGTTCCTGTCATACAGTGAATAAAATTGTTTCAAGAGCAATACAATCTAAAGTATCTGCCCCACTCTAGACCCCCAAAGCAGAAATAGTATGGAAAATATAAAGCAATGCTAAAATACCCTCGGCCGTATGAACATTGTGTTCTTCATAATTTGCATTTGTTTAATGAATTATAAAGATCCTATTGTCATACATACAATTTGTACATGTTCAATAAAGCCACTCTATCAATCAATCAATCAATAAAAAACAATATCTACCTTGTAATGGCATCTGCAGGAGGCCTTTTGTGTGCGCATGTATGAGCTTTTGAGAAGAGTGGAATTTGTACAAATCAAGGAATATTTGTAGATCAACCTCTGTGCATTTGCAGGTATTAATGAGACAAATGTATCTCCTGAGAAAGTTAGTTTTGAGATAGCGGAAGTTATCGTACATGCTAATGTCTGTAAATTCTCTTGTAAATCAGTTCAGAGGTGTTATTAGGTTCCAAAAACAGCATTTAAAGTTTTAGAAGTGTTTATTTCTCACAAGCTTTTACATAATATATGAGAAAGGTGTTATTTCTATCCAAAAACACAGTGCAGTTAGCAACTAGTGACACCAGGAAGTGACATCACCATACAAACGATCGCAATATCATACCATAGAATTAGGTTCAGAATGTGACTTTTTAACCTCTTAAAATAGGTCAAGGTTAGCCATCTTCCCAAGAATGTTCCCTATTAATTTGAAGACCCTACCAGTAATAGGACTGAACTTATGCTAAGCACGGACAGACGGACGGATGGATGAAAAGCCTTCGCAATACCCGATAGCCATATTTGATGGCCTTGGGTAAAAATGCTGAAAAATAGGACTGAATTATAATAACATGAAGTTACCATAGTCAAGTTATTCTTTTGCCTTTGTTGTTGTGTATGAACTATAAAATGTTATCACATTTTACTTTCCTCATAACAGTACTAGTTTGGCTCATCTGTATTGCTCTCTTCTCTAGGTCATAGTATGGGGCGACTACGGACGACTGGACCATAAATGTTTCATGGGTGTAGCACAGATCCTGTTGGAGGAGCTGGACCTCTCAAGTACAGTGATTGGCTGGTACAAACTGTTTCCGCCATCCTCTTTAGTGGACCCTACATTAGCTCCGCTCACGCGGTTAGCATCTCAAACATCATTGGACAGCTCAGGACCGCCACCGGGCATTCGGTCCTAGTGACCGGATGGCAACCACAACCCCCCCCAATATCCCTAAAATGACAAACTCTTATGGACCACAGCTTTTGGACCACAACTGCACAGAGGGCACAAGCGCACTCAAAGACGACAAGGAGAAGCCCTCGGTCAATCAACTTAAAGCCAGATGGAGAGCTAAGAGAAAGAGAGCGAGGGAGAGACAGAACTAGCCAATCAAAGCTAAGCTGGAGTCTGACAATCATGTCTCATACCTTCCCTCTTCCTCATCCTTTTTGTTCTTCTTGTTCTTTTTCAAGCTTTGTTTTCTTTCTACTCCTTTAAGCTGCAGCAGCTGACATTTAAGTTGGTTGCTTTCCTTTATTCTTTCTATCTTTTTCTTTCTTTTGTTTGTTCTTTGTTTTTATTTTTGTTAAATATTGAATTTCTATTACTATTTATTTTCCCCTTTTTGTTTTTTTTTCTGTTTCTTTCCCACTTTCTTTTCTTTCTTTTGTTTTTTCTTTTTCTCTATTTGCTTTCTTTCTTTCTAGTTTTTCTTTTTATTTCTTTTGTTCTTTGTTTTTAATTTTCTTTATTTTTTGTTTCTGTTTTTTCACTTTTTCTTTCTTTCTTTCTTTCTTTCTTTCTTTCTTTCTTTCTTTCTTTCTTTCTTTTCTCCCAGCGCAGACCCTGTTTAAGCACTCTTTCTTTCTTTCTTTCTTTCTTTCTTTCTTTCTTTCTTTCTTTCTTTCTTTCTTTCTTTCTTTCTTTCTTTCTTTTCTCCCAGCGCAGACCCTGTTTAAGCACTCTCAATGCTGTCCTTCACCCAGTAGCCCTCCAGCCAATCAGAGTAGAGCTTACTGCTAGGCCACAGGATGATTTTTTTGTAGCAAACATGCAGTTTAAAACAGCTGCACCATTACACAGAATTTTTGGCTGTGATGTCTCTACCACTGTTACCACGGTAACAGCGTCAGTATCAATAAGCACGATGGTCAGCAGTTGGGAACGGTTATATAACCTCGTCGGGTCAGGGAGCCTGCACATGCACGTGCACATTTTTAGCCTTGTGACAGATGAATGCAAGCACAAGAAAGCTTGACTCTTTAATGGAGGCAGAGGCAATAAAACCTGTTCCTCTTTGTCTGAAGAGGAAAGAACATAGAGGCCAACTTACATTTCTTTTTCATTTGGAATGATTTCTTTCTCTCTGTTTTGCCAAGAAATCAGAATGGCACCTTAAGGTGCAGACTCCCTCCGTGTGTTTGTGTGTGTTTGTTTTTTTGCGGCAGGCGATAAAAGTCAGGTCACATTCGCCCCAGCACTCTTTGCCCTTCCTCGTACCCCTTCAGTCTCCCCCTGCAGGAGGGAGCAGCATGACTCGGGGACGGACGCCTCCCCGGCCCCAAGCTGCATGCACGTTTCTCTTTTTGTTTGTTTGTTTTTCTTTGTTTTGTTTGTTTCATTTCGTTTGCTAATTTTTTTTTTTTTTTTTTTTTGTAAAACAAAGACAAGACAAATTAACGAACAAATCTCAAAAAAAAAAAAAAAAAGCTGATTAAAAAAAGACTAGATTATGTGTGTTCGTTCCACATACTTTTAGGCCAGCTTGTATGTTGCATGTTCTTGTACAGTTTGCTCGTACTGAATATGAATACAAATCGGGTAAAGCCAAGCCACCCCGCCAACCCCCCTCCTCCTCCTCAGAGGGCGTGGAACATTTTGAGGAGAGGTGGGGGGAATCAACTCTACCCAGGCCACGCCTACATCTCTGGGTCTAAATATACATCTAGAGAAGTCTCCAGAAACCAACGAAAATCAATTTGTTTCCGGTTTTAATTTGAACCCTATGATGAACAGTGCTGTTCTGTAGTACTGAGCGCACGCGGGTGTCTGAACTGTGGTTGAAGACAGGGATAGAGAATGTCTGCATAACAGATAAATGTATAATGAAATGTAATTATGAGTTTCGACAGAAATTATGAAGATATATGAATATAAAAAAGAGTGTATCTGACTGCACACCCGTCACCAACGCACTCACATGCACACCTTGTACATACAAATCAGGATGAGCGGCTTGAACTTAATGAGTTAAAAAAAAAATGGGGGAAATATGGCTGACACACAAACATTCCTGGTCTTTGAGGGAAATCCGCATCTTGTAAATGTGCGCAAGCCGCTGAGCGGCACTAAGCCACAAGGGAGCGCAAATAGGCCTTTATTTTTCCTATAGGTGCAGAAAAAAAAGCAGAAGCATTTGGACATTTTCTTTCTTCGACCCCTTGATTCCTCTCTGTCCCCCATTTATTACTTATGGTTTGGACTGGACTTCTAAAGCCAATGAGCAATCTGGTTTTGCAGACATGTTTCTGTTGCCCTTTCCTTTGTCAGTATTAACTCCAGGAATACTGATTGTTTACAGCCCATGGCTCCCCAACCCCAAACCACGATTCTCGAAGAAAGACAAAGTATTCACTGCAACAGTTCTTGTTTGTATAACAGATGTGGCTCTACTGATGTGTATGTTTTATATTCAAGAGTTCATTTTTATGATTTACAAATAAAAGACTATGTGGAAGAAGATCTTTGCTAAAAGGAGTGGTCTCAAATTATCACAAAGGAGATGACTTCAGAGCCTCATGCAGCATGTGACTGACTGTCACATGATTTTGTTTCCATTGTACGTTTCCATTTTTTTCATGAATCCACTCGCTTGATGTGGTTAGTGGGGAGGTTCATACCTTTTATTTACTTATTTTTCCTTGGCTCTTCCTCTAGCCACAGCGGAAGCAGGTAGGTGTGCTTGCAAGTTGGGTAAACCCATTTTATGCACCTTTGTGGATATACAGTAGTGTTCAGAATAATAGTAGTGCTATGTGACTAAAAAGATTAATCCAGGTTTTGAGTATATTTCTTATTGTTACATGGGAAACAAGGTACCAGTAGATTCAGTAGATTCTCACAAATCCAACAAGACCAAACATTCATGATATGCACACTCTTAAGGCTATGAAATTGGGCTATTAGTAAAAAAAAGTAGAAAAGGGGGTGTTCACAATAATAGTAGTGTGGCATTCAGTCAGTGAGTTCGTCAGTTTTGTGGAACAAACAGGTGTGAATCAGATGTCCCCTATTTAAGGATGAAGCCAGCACCTGTTGAACATGCTTTTCTCTTTGAAAGCCTGAGGAAAATGGGACGTTCAAGACATTGTTCAGAAGAACAGCGTAGTTTGATTAAAATGTTGATTGGAGAGGGGAAAACTTATACGCAGGTGCAAAAAATTCTAGGCTGTTCATCTACAATGATCTCCAATGCTTTAAAATGGACAAAAAAACAAAAAAAAAAAAACAGAGAAGCGTGGAAGAAAACGGAAAACAACCATCAAAATGGATAGAAGAATAACCAGAATGGCAAAGGCTCACCCATTGATCAGCTCCAGGATGTTCAAAGACAGTAAGGAGTTACCTGTAAGTGCTGTGACAGTTAGAAGACGCCTGTGTGAAGCTAAATTATTTGCAAGAATTCCCCTCAAAGTCCCTCTGTTAAATAAAAGACATGCAGAAGAGGTTACAATTTGCCAAAGAACACAACTGGCATAAAGAGAAATGGAGGAATATTTTGTGGACTGATGAGAGTAAAATTGTTCTTTTTGGGTCCAACGACCACAGACAGTTTGTGAGACGACCCCCAGACTCTGAATTCAAGCCACAGTTCACAGTGAAGACAGTGAAGCATGGTGGTGCAAGCATCATGATATGGGCATGTTTCTCCTACTATGGTGTTGGGCCTATATATCGCATACCAGGTATCATGGATCAGTTTGGATATGTCAAAATACTTGAAGAGGTCATGTTGCCTTATGCTGAAGAGGACATGCCCTTGAAATGGGTGTTTCAACAAGACAATGATCCCAAGCACACTAGTAAACAAGCAAAATCTTGGTTCCAGACCAACAAAATTAATGCCTCGCAGATGTGAAGAAATCATGAAAAACTGTGGTTATACAACTAAATACTAGTTTAGTGATTCACAGGATTGCTAAAAAAAAGCAGTTTGAACATAATAGTTTGTAGCGTCAACAGCAGATGCTACTATTATTGTGAACACCCCCTTTTCTTTTTACTAATAGCCCAATTTCATAGCCTTAAGAGTGTGTATATTGTGAATGCTTGGTCTTGTTGGATTTGTGAGAATCTACTGAATCTACTGGTACCTTGTTTCCCATGTAAAAATAACAAATATACTCAAAACCTGGATTGATCTTTTTAGTCACAAAGCACTATACTATTATTCTGAACACTACTGTACATTCACATACACCTTTGGTAAAACCATTCAAACTCAATTTTCCCTAACTGCACGTTTCATTTTATCAAACAATGTATGTGTTCCACCTGCTACCATGTCTACTTTATTTCCATATAAAATGATTTAAAAATAGTCATCATCACCAGATTGTATGCACTGTCAGCTTTTCAGTGGGTCATCATACACCAAAATAAATACTTCTTTAAACAGCATGCAATATTAACATACTGTATGATAAGTTTTAAGCCTGACCCAGAAAAAGTAGGACATGGTTAACCAACATTTCTCAAGATTGTATGAAGTGCTGACTCACTGGATGTGATGTTGAGAAATTGTGGCACTGATTCTACAGCAAAAGATTCCCCAATCAACCTTGATTTATGTAAATTAGCCATTCTCACATTTTTACAAGTATTTTTTTCAGTTTCTGGCATCTTAAGGATCTGACACATGGGGAAGACACAGTGGACAAGTGGAGTTTCCAATCAGTTTTGAGTTTGTAGCAGTCCGAGAAACACCTCCGTGTTGATAACCATTCGTAAAAGTCAGGCGGCTTTCGATGGTTTTCAGTCGAGTGAGTATCCGAGAAATTGTTTAACAGCTGGGCATGTTCAAACGTGTCCCGTAACGCTTCCAACGGAGGTGTTTCTCTGTGGCGCCGGGCCATGAGCGGCTGCCTGCCGACGCGCGAATCCGTCCACACGTCTTTCATTACAAAATCTCCTTTAACAGTGGAATGTCCGGATAAACTGCTGATCCCGACCTCTTCTGAAAGTTCTCTGTTCTCTCACGATGTCCTGGATCAACAGAGGCTTAAATTTGGAAGTTTTCAGCTCGAAACAGGCTGACGACGGCGGCTCAGAGCGCGGCGCACCCTCCGGCTCCATGTGTTGTCCTTAAAGCGACAGTAACGCTCCATAATCTCTCATCAGCCCTTAAAATTTTCACCGAAAACCAGCTGAATTTCTCGAATGGTGTCCACTCGAATGTGCCTCACAGTTTATGAAAAAATTTTGATCAAGCAAAGCTGCAGTCTCTGAGCCATTCCTAAACAATGAAAAAATAGACGGGAGGGGTGGACCACTCCTCACTCAAAGACTGTCCACAGGCGAATGACGCAACCGACAGGCGTGAAAAAACTTGCATGCCCACGAGGGTTCAAGCTTGTCTGATGTAATCGCACGTGATTCAAATCCATATAGTTTTTGAAAAAATAATAAGGTCGGATACTTTTCTAATAGACCTCGTATTGTTTGATAACAGAATATTAGCATTCTGGAAAAAGTGACTTTGGAATGGAAAGTTTTTAGATGACGAGTTAGGCAGCATATGCCAACGTATGCAAAATACACCGAATACGCTGGCTTGCATCTAATAGGTTATGGGTAAGTTACGAGCACGTTGGAGCATGCTGGTATACGGCGTAGTACGATGAGTACATTGAAAAATTTTGGCCAGATATTTCATTAAAAAAATAATCTATAGTTTATACCAACAAAACTTTTATTGTACAAGGCATCAGACAGGAATTAAATTGCAATATTTGCCAACAAATTACAAGATCAATGACACAGAGTGACACTTAGAATGTACAATATAATCTCTTTGAACAGTCTCCAATGGGTACAGTAAAGCCATAACTTGAGTAACTAACTTCAGGCCTCCGAGGGCAGACAGTGCACCAACAAAATTTTTATTGAGCAAGGCATCAATCAGACAGCAATCAAAAAATTTGTTAATCATGGAAAAATCATAATCTAATCATGGAAAAACAAGTGAGAGGGGTAAGATCAGGAGTTATGTAACAGGAAGGGGGTATGTGCCTGTGTTACAAGGGGGAGCAGGGTATCAAAAATGGCCTATTCTTGCGTTATGTAATTTTTGAATGGCCCCTAACAACAGAAAAAAACACTTAATATATATTTTTTTAATATTGAATGCTGTGAAGACAAATTGAGGAACACAAACTGTTCAGTGCTCAGTTCCTGACTGCCACTGCCATCTTGTGGTGTAATTCGAAATAACTTGATTATTGACCACATACAGTTTTATAATTCAGTTTTCAATTCATTTTATTTATATGGTGCCAAATATCAATATAGGTCACCCCATTGCACTCCACAAAGATAAGGTGTAACCTTACCTTTGACCTTTTGTTTGTCATCTTGAAATACTCGGGCCACTAAATGCTGAGCAAACGAAAATCCCCCCCCATCATCACCATGAACATTCATCCCATCTTGTTGCCTCACATCATTGTCTCACCTTTTCTGATTTTATTTGTCATAAGACAGCAAATACACATTTCAGGAAAAAAAAAAAAACTCAATCAAGCACGTGTGTCAGTTCATTTCTGCAAAACGTACTGTGCAGAATAACAGCACAGACTCACCTTTTTGTTGGGACTCCCAAATAATCAGGCACTGTTTGAAAACCTAAATGTGAGCAAAAATACACTGTTTTAAGAGCTGCTTACACTGACACATAATACTGAGACTAATTATCAATGTATAGGTCAGAAGGTCCTGCAGGAGAAGTGCGTCTGGTTTTCCCAGGTGTGTGCTGTTGCTGATAGAAATTTTTTGGTCATACCAATAGCAACACAATTGAAATAACAAGTCGTCACTGAATGCACCATCAATGTCAGCATTGTTATTTGTCTTTTGGCTGCCCCTGCCTGTTCAGGGTCACCACAGCAGACCCAGTACAGACCTGCATTGCCTGTCCTGATCCAACTCCAGTTCTGCATGAAGAACACATGCCGCCCCTGGTCTTCCTAAGTGGCCTGCCAGCGAAGTACTGCTCAGGAACTACTCTACTTTACTTGTTAGATCTGACGGCATCAGATGCGCACAAAGCAGGATGGCGGTCATCTGTGTCAGCACTGCAGCACATCATTGTAGAAACATGCAGATATGCATTTAAACACACAAGTCCAGTCCTTAAAAAAATACAGTATTCAATGTGCAGAATGTTGCTTTAAACTCTGCCTGCCAGTTTCACTTTCTCCCATTTGTTTATATTACCTGTAATATTGTAACTTAATTCCTGTCTGATGCCTTAATGAATAATACAATAGTAATTAACATCTATAGTCTTCTTTTCCTACATAGCATGGCAATTAACCATAACAAATTGGCCTTTTCACTGTTTTTGTTGTTTTTACCCCCTTAACGAATATGTTTGGAATCTAAATAATGTGACATACTTTAAAAGATTATTATCAATTTTAGCCCCACACATATAGTACTTGCAATGTCGTCTTTGTACTTGTCTTTTATCTCCCTCAACTGTTTAATAGAAAAATCTTCAAAATGCAAAGAGAAATTACAATCAGAGTTGGTGGATAAACAAATCATATTGTTTAAGGACCAGTGGACTGTCTACTTGCAACACAGGTCATGTCAAGGTCATCAGTCGAGTCCAAATCAGTGGTCAGTATATCTAAAATTCATTAATGGATTATCTTGAGAGGTGGGGATGGACTGCATGCCACCTGGGTCACTCTCATCCCCAACCCAACTGTCCTGGCCATATATCAATATCTAGATGAGATATTGAAACATGGTTTCATACATAGACTTCTGCTCTGCTGGGACAAACAAATGTATCAGAACTTTAATGTCAATAAGGTCACGTGATCTGTCAAGTGAAGCTGGTGGTGATGAGGCACTACACGCCTCTGGATGTACAAAAAAGTACAAGTTCTGTCAAAATTGGCTGCGGGAGCATGGATTAATAAGGAACGGTTCTTCAAGACATGGTCAATTTAAAATTTGTTTTACTACTTTCCATGTAAGCAATGAATTAATTATTTGATATATACCCATAAAAAAATCCCTGGTATTAGTGAAAGTGTGTTTTCAACTCTGTGTGTGTGTGTGTGTGTGTGTGTGTGTGTGTGTGTGTGTGTGTGTGTGTGTGTGTGTGTGTGTGTGTGTGTGTGTGTGTGTGTGTGTGTGTGAGACATTTGTGCTAAAATGTCAGTCAGATATTTACAATTCTGTCACAATATGAATCAGTTTAAACCACAATATAATGTTGCATAAAGTACTTACATCAATAAATTCAGCATCAGCATGTGCTCCTTAAAATAGAATATACTCTGTCAACATTAGTCTTCCAATCACAGTTCCACGTTGTTTAGACAGTATGTAGGGCACGATCACCACCCTGTGGACAGCGAGGTGTACTAGATTGATAAGAAAATAAGCAAATTTGGATCACAGTAATACATATGGAAAAAAAGAGTAAAATCTTGTAACAACAACAACAAAAAAAATTACAAATAGCATTCACTGCAGCTACTATTCATTGTGTATAGGTGGTTATATGAAAAAAATATAGCAATATGAAAAAAAAAGTTTGTTTTTTTTTTGCTTGGTGTTTGGTTCCATTGCATTATTTATTTATTTATTTACTTATTTACTTATTGCCTTTTTAATCGTTCAAAATCTCTCTTCAGAAGAGAGCTGATATTTACAGACATACAGTCCATCCAGAAAGGATGCACTTCACTTTTTCCACATTTTATGTTACACCCTTTTCCCAAAATGGAGTAAATTCATTTTTTCCCCTCAAAATTCTACTCACAACACCCCCATAATGACAACATGAAAAAAAAAAGTTTTTGTAAAACTTTTATTTAAAAATAAAAAACAAAGAAATCACATGTATACATATTGTAAGTATGCACACCATTTGCTCAATACTTTGTTGATACAGCCTCAAGTCTTCTTAAATACACTCAACAAAAATATAAACGCAACACTTTTGGTTTTGCTCCCATTTTGTATGAGATGAACTCAAAGATCTAAAACTTTTTCCACATACACAATATCACCATTTCCCTCAAATATTGTTCACAAACCAGTCTAAATCTGTGATAGTGAGCACTTCTCCTTTGCTGAGATAATCCATCCCACCTCACAGGTGTGCCATATCAAGATGCTGATTAGACACCATGATTAGTGCACAGGTGTGCCTTAGACTGCCCACAATAAAAGGCCACTCTGAAAGGTGCAGTTTTGTTTTATTGGGGGGGGATACCAGTCAGTATCTGGTGTGACCACCATTTGCCTCATGCAGTGTAACACATCTCCTTCGCATAGAGTTGATCAGGTTGTCAATTGTGGCCTGTGGAATGTTGGTCCACTCTTCTTCAATGGCTGTGCGAAGTTGCTGGATATTGGCAGGAACTGGTACACGCTGTCGTATACGCCGGTCCAGAGCATCCCAAACATGCTCAATGGGTGACATGTCCGGTGAGTATGCCGGCCATGCAAGAACTGGGACATTTTCAGCTTCCAAGAATTGTGTACAGATCCTTGCAACATGGGGCCGTGCATTATCCTGCTGCAACATGAGGTGATGTTCTTGGATGTATGGCACAACAATGGGCCTCAGGATCTCATCACGGTATCTCTGTGCATTCAAAATGCCATCAATAAAATGCACCTGTGTTCTTCATCCATAACAGACGCCTGTCCATACCATAACCCCACCGCCACCATGGGCCACTCGATCCACAACATTGACATCAGAAAACCACTCACCCACATGACGCCACACATGCTGTATGCCATCTGCCCTGAACAGTGTGAACTGGGATTCATCCATGAAGAGAACACCTCTCCAATGTGCCAAACGCCAGCGAATGTGAGCATTTGCCCACTCAAGTCTGTTACGACGACGAACTGGAGTCAGGTCGAGACCCCGATGAGGACGACGAGCATGCAGATGAGCTTCCCAGAGACGGTTTCTGACAGTTTGTGCAGAAATTCTTTGGTTATGCAAACCGATTGTTTCAGCAGCTGTCCGAGTGGCTGGTCTCAGACGATCTTGGAGGTGAACATGCTGGATGTGGAGGTCCTGGGCTGGTGTGGTTACACATGGTCTGCGGTTGTGAGGCTGGTTGGATGTACTGCCAAATTCTCTGAAACGCCTTTGGAGACGGCTTATGGTAGAGAAATGAACATTCAATACACGAGCAACAGCTCTGGTTGACATTCCTGCTGTCAGCATGCCAATTGCACGCTCCCTCAAATCTTGCGACATCTGTGGCATTGTGCTGTGTGATAAAACTGCATCTTTCAGAGTGGCCTTTTATTGTGGGCAGTCTAAGGCACACCTGTGCACTAATCATGGTGTCTAATCAGCATCTTGATATGGCATACCTGTGAGGTGGGATGGCTTCTCTCAGCAAAGGAGAAGTGCTCACTATCACAGATTTAGACTGGTTTGTGAACAATATTTGAGGGAAATGGTGATATTGTGTATGTAGAAAAAGTTTAGATCTTTGAGTTCATCTCATACAAAATGGGAGCAAAACCAAATGTGTTGCGTTTATATTTTTGTTGAGTGTATGATGCCACAAGCTTGGTGCGCCTATCTTTGGGCAGTTTTGCCCATTCCTCTTTGCAGCGACTCTCAAGCTCCATCAAGGTTGGATGGGGAGTGTTGGTGTACAGCCATTTTCAGATCTCTCCAGAGATGTTCAATCGGATTCAGATCTGGGCTCTGGCTGGGCCACTTGAGGACATTCACAGAGTTGTCCTGAAGCCACTCCTTTCATATCTTGGCTGTGTGTTTAGGGTCATTTTCCTGCTGAAAGATGAACCGTCGCCCCAGTCTGAGGTCAAGAGCGCTCTGGAGCAGGTTTTTAACCAGGGTGTCTCTATACATTGCTGCATTCATCTTTCCCTCAATCCTGATTAGTATCCCAGTGCCTGCTGGTGAAAAACATCCCCACAGCATGATGCTTCACTGTCGGGATGGTGCCTGGTTTCCTTCAAATATGAGACCTGGCATTCACGCCAAAGAGTTCAATCTTTGTCTCATCAGATCAGAGAATTTTATTTCTCATGGTCTGAGAGTCCTTCAGGTGCCTTTTGGCAAACTTCAGGTGGGCTGCCACGTGTCTTTTATTAAGGAGTGGTGTCCATCTGGCCACTACAGTACAGTGCAGTACAATACAGCCATAATTGGTGGATTGCTGCAGAGATGGTTGTCCTTCTGGAAGGTTCTCCTCTCTCCAATGCTAGAACTCTGACAGAGTGACCATTGGGTTCTTGGTCATCTCCCTGACTAAGGCCCTTCTCCCCTGACTGCTAAGTTTAGATGGGCGGCCAGTTCTAGGAAGAGTCCTGGTGGGTCCAAACTTCTTCCGTTTGTGGATAATGGAGGCCATGTGCTCATTTGGATCTTCAACGCTGCAGAAATGTTTCTGTACCCTTTCCCAGATTTGTGCCTGGAGACAATCCTGTCTTGGAGGTCTACAGACAATTCCTTTGACGTCATGCTTGGTTTGTGCTCTGACATGCACTGTCAACTGTGGTACCTTATATTTAGACAGGTGTGTGTCTTTCCAAATCATGTCCAGTCAACTGAATTTACCCCAGATGAACTCCAATTAAGCTGTAACATCTCAAGTATGATTAGTGGAAACAGAATGCACCTGATTTCAATTTTGAGGTTCATGGCGAAGGCTGGGAATACTTTTGTACATGTGATTTCTTCTTGGTGTTTTTGTGGTTTTATTTTTATTTTTAACAAATTTGCAAAAATCTAAAAAAACAAACAACAAAAAAACTTTTTTTTCACATTGTCGTTATGGGGTATTGTGTGTAGAATGTTGAGGGGAAAAAAAAATAAATTTCATCCATTTTGGAATAAGGGTGTAACATAACAAAATGTGGAAAAAGTGAAGTGCTGTGAATACTTTCCGGGTGCACTGTACTTGATAATCACGTAATGATTAATCACAGAATTGCAGAGCTGCCCATCAGTGTCAGATTTCATCATCAACTAAACAATCTATAAATAATTTGAGGTTCACGATGAAGTCCATTACCACTTAATTACGAGATACGTTGCTGTTTGTTTATTTAATTAGATCTCCCACAAACCAGGATGCGAACTTCAATTTTAATCAGGTTCAGTCAGATTAGTTGATATCGGTCAGAATCATAATGCAACTAAAACGGTTTAATTCAATAGCAGTAAATGTCAGCACAAAAAAAGGAATAATGATTGATCCTCAAAATATTTGTTTTATGTCCTATAACACACTGCTGCCTGGGATCCTTCAACAGGTACTCATACTTTATTATATACACAGAAAAAAGTGACAAAACAATAATGTATAAAAAGTGGGTAACCAAATTTGTCCACTGAATTTGCCTATCATTAAAATTCATAGATAGATAGATAGATAGATATGCTGCATGGATTGTATTATTGCTTCATGACCAGAAGGTTGTGAGTTTAAAGCCAAACAGAGGCTTTATTTTCCCGTAGTATTCCTATAAGCAAAGCCCAAACTGTTGCAGTTTTAAGTCGTGTTTAATTATGTTCTCTCTAGTTTTATACATGTACACTTTAATACGTCATAAAGTAACGCAGTCTGTCATAAAGTTAACAATGTGGACAAAGTAATATTTAATATTTTAAAAGTAACGAAGGTTTAATTCAGAACAAACTAGAAAAATATGAAATCTAAATAGGTCATTTTAACATGATGTGTGTTGAATTAACACCAATAATTTTGCTGTGTTTTGCGCACTTGCTAAAATTCTGACATTTTAATCTTACACACACATCCACTTCTGCTGGAGTTAAAGATCTCCGTGTGATTTATATTATGTGGTGATTTTTTTTTCGTGTTTTGAATTTTTAATAAGAAATTTTCATTTATTTATGTATTTTTAGAGCACAAATGTGAGTTCTATAAAGTTGATCATCCTTCTATAAATTTCATATCTTTTTTGCGGGCATTTTCTTTGTGGATTTCGTATATGTATATTGCGCTCTTCATACCTGATCCCAGAAATAAAAAAGTGCACTTTGATCGTTTGTGCTCGCCAGCCTCCGCTTTGGCCCCGCAGCAGATTATCTCCAAATGTGTGTTTCGGCTGACGTCATGTGAGAGGTGGTTCGAGGCCCCGCGTTCCGCGGCGGCTCTTATCGGAGCCCGCTGTAGCAGAGAGCTCATTACCGCAGTATTCCCCAATCCGCCGCTTAATCAAATTACATCTGCTGTTCTTCTATTGATATTCATTAAAAATACATGATTTATCACGAAGCTCTCCGCGGTGCGGCTCGCGGGGAAACGGCCACGTAGTACGCGCGAGGATTTACAGGCTCCAGATCCATTTAGAGCCTCAGATCCTACAGGAGGGATCATCCTTAACACGATAAATTACCCGGACCCAATTTAACATCAGCCTGGAATTACATCACGGACTGACGCGTGTTGTTATACCAAGAAAACAGGGGGGGAAAAATCACAGGAAAATCCTAAACTAACTGTGCCATAACAGCAACCATAATAGATACATTAAAACATCACGTGTTTAATGTGTCCTGAGTGAGTTAAAACAATTTTCAAATATTAAAAAAAAAAAAATAGAAATAAATCACAGATCAGCATATTCTATGGTTAATCTGCGATTTATCTGCAAATAAATAAATAAATAAAATAACCTAAAAAAAAATACGTTTTTTTTAATTATTGAAAGTTAATTGGCGGTATGTGTATATGAAATAAAGAAAAAATTCTCAGCTCTCTTTATTTTCTGAAAATGTGTTTGCTATTTGTAGTAGTAAATAAAATGGTAAAAAGTCTCAAGTGTTCTTCTCTAAACGTTGACATTAGAACATTATTCAACAATTAGAATAGGTCAGCATTCCAATTTCAATCATTTCAGGTGATTGTTTTTAACACAAATCATTTTAAGATAAAGTCATCAACTGAAACCTGGACGTTTTATTTTTGGAATTATTATTATTATTATTATTATTATTATTATTATTATTATTATTGTGGTTGTTGTTCATAATTTATTTTTAATTAAATTATGTTCAAAAGTGATTGTATTTTATTTCACTCACGTTCTGTTCTTTAAGATTATTTAGCTCAATTACATTTTTTTAACCAATTAATATGAATTTGAACATTAACTTGACATTCCGTCTGATCCTCTGCGGAGCCTTTCGGGGCCCCAGACTCATGTCTCATGCGCTCCGTTTGCACCGACTCTTTTCGGACGATAGGGGGAGCAAGAGTCCGTGAAAGTCACAGAGAATCACGTGTGATCGGTGTGAAAAATCTGTATCCGGTTAAAACGTCTGTGGATGAGTTTAAATCCGAAACACAACATAGACCAAAATAAATAAATGGGGAGTTAGCTTAACTCTGCTTCCTTTGAGCAGGAAAACGTTATGTTCAACATTTATTTGTAAAAAAAAAAAATGCATTTTGTAGGAATTTCCACAATGATGCTTGATGCTGATAGTCTGAATGTTTCACTGCACAGTCCTGATGATAATACTGTCGTTTTTTTACTTTTCAGCATGAGCCAAAAAAAAAAGCAAATACTCGTAACAACAAACAAAAGACTGATAACCTCAAGTAAGCATTAACATCAGCCTATCTGCGTTTGTCTTCTTGTGTTTGGCCATACATAAAACTTTACAGCTGCAGGGACAAAGAAGAATACTGTCCCGTGTGCACCTTCTTCTGTCCCATCATTCATCTTCACAACAGCCCCTTTAGTGCTAAATTAACAACGACTTAACTCCAGCAGCCATAAACATGTCTGTGCGTTCTGGCTGGATGGATGGATGAGAGGCGAGTCTGCGCGCTGCAGACCGGACTCTGTGGTCAGCCAGAAGGGATCGACCCCTGGGTGCTTTGGTAGGCTTTGAAAAAATAAAGAGGTAAAGTGTACTGGAAAATGGAGATGTTAATTTAGCGCGCACACACACACACACACACACACACACACACACACAAAGTTCAGAAATCTCTAATTTCTTATCGTACAAGACTTTAAAACCATCCGTCAAACACAAGGGAGGAGGGATTGGTGGGGTGGAACTGGGGGCTTCTCTATTTTTAAAGAAGGGATGCTTGATAATCCTGTCTGATATCCTCTAATACCACCGTCCAACACCACGGCGTGCGCGCACATCTCCTGATGTGATAATGGCATGTGCCAAATCCACCACACACCGTAATATTAATACTTTTGGGACGGAAGGTCACTGTTGGTGTTCAAGCCTAAAATTCCACTGAAAACGCCGCAAACCTGAACAGGGATTTGACGTTGTCTCCCAGAAAACATAAATAAAAAAGAAATAAATGAATGAAAACTTATGTTTCATAGTTTGGTGTGACGTATTTATTTTCTTGCAGGTGATATTTTGATATATTCAACTCTATATGTGTGCAATTCTGTCTTAATAAAAGTAAAGTCGTCACAGAACATATGGGCAGGTGCAATGGATCTTATGTTAAAGGCCATGAGGGAAACTGACATTAAATAAATTAACATAAAATTAAACCACAGGACAATTGCGGCACTAAAAGCCCTTAATTTGGCGCAGTTACGTCAGCGTGGCTGCACATTTACCTCAAATGATTCGGACTCAAAACGATTCATGTACAATGACACTATTTATATTACAGTAGTTGATCCCAGCCCTATGAATTTACAAAAAAAAAAAAAAAAAAAAACTGGTCCCCATGGCGCACAGTTCAACACTGTGCGTTTTTACGCGTGGATTTGGGAAACACATCGGCAGCAGCGACGGACCAGGAGGAGATGAAGGGATGAACTGAAGAGAGAGATGGGGGCGGGGGGGTGGGGGGGGTGGATGAGCGGACTGATTTACCCCCCACCCTCTCCCCGCCCACCTTCGGTCATTTCCATATATTGAAATGCGCCCACAGTCACTCAATTTCCTCGGAGCTGTGGTGCGTGCAGGAGAGACGCGCGTGTGACCACCGCCAGTGTGATGACATGCAGTAGTCTACACCCCCCCCCCCCCCCCAAACACCCACCAACCCCGCCACCACCACTGTACGAGAAACATAACTAAAAAGAGAATTAAAAAGTGCAAGAACTCATCATAAATGATATATATAAATATGCATTTGGCACAAAAATAAAGCGTTTTGCGCACAGTCGCCGGGCGGCCTATGTGGTTTTCTTCTCTTTTTTTTTGTCTTATTTTAAGGGGGCGGGGGTTCAAACGTGACACTTACTGACATCGGGATTACGCCCAGCGCGTCCGCGCTGCTTCCACGCGTGCTGCCTCTGATTTCTCCCTAAAAAGCAGGAGCGGCAGCACGCACACGCGCGCGCTGCGTGCTCCGCGGGTCCGAATTGTTCTGCGCGGACACCATCGGTGTCTCACCTTGACTGGGAGAGCGTGCACGGGGAAGGGGGTGTTGGAGATTGGAGGAGAAAATAAAAATATGTTCTCTGACGCCAACAAATGCAGAAGTTCGAGGTTAATGCGTGCACGTACGTGCACGAGCCTGGCACTTTAAAAAATGTTGGCAGCAAAATTGAAGCGAAGCCGAAATGTATCACAGCTGCAGGGCATTTTTGCTGCGCGACACTTTGTCATTAATAATAATGCAATCGGTTATTGCGTTTGCACTAAAGTCGGGATGATTAAAGCTTCATTTTGTTCTTTTTATCCGAATTCTTTTTGGCGTTCGGCTCATAAGCTTCTTATTAGTTGCCTCATATCAACATCAGAAAAAAAAAAAAATCACAATTGTCCCTTTTTAACTACATATTTCACAGAACGACTGTTTCCAAAACCACAACTGAACGCGCTTTTACGCACAGGATGCGTTTGTGTATTCAGACCCGACTGAGATGATTTTACATTTTTAAGAGGTGACTTTTAAGTTAAACCAATGAAAACTACAAACCACCTCAATGTGTGATTTTAAACCACAACGAACAGCTCGTTTTGAATTTCAACAAGAAAGTAAAATTCGCCCTCTGCGCGTTTTAATGCGATACTTTGATGTTATCAGTAAAAAATAATAAATAAATAAAGTTCAAACCCTTCTCCAAACTTTTTAAAACTCGTGCGTGTTTTTGTTTTATTCACTTGTATTCGAATCGTGTTGTGCAGCGCGCGTGCGCATCGTAATCAGGGGCTGCAGCGCGGCGACAATCGTGGAAGATAATTCACGCGGAATCGTGAATTCATATTTCAAATGAAAGCATGTACATGACGTGTGCACGTACATTCCTCGTCAGTTATTAATATTATTTTTAATTTTTTGGATAAATTCTCAATTCTGTGGTTGTTGTTAAATCGGTCACATTTGCCATGCGCTTATTTAAACCTGAACTTTGTCACGCGCGCACAAAAAAGCTTAACAATCCATTCCGCGCGCGTGCACACGGCTGCCGTGTCCGTGCGAGTTACAACCTGCAAAAATATTTCACTCACTGGTCATGCGTATTTTTTTTTCCTCCCCATCAAGACGATGAACCTCCTCCTCCGTCTCCTCTCTCTCCCATCACCCCCTCCTCTTCCTCCTCCTCACTTACTCCCCCCTCCCCCCCTCAGTATTAAGTGCGCGTCCTCTTCGGTCAGTGCGCGTCGCTCCGGGTCTTCCAAAACGCCACTGCAGCCGCCGCTCCTTCTCCCCGCGTGCCTTTCTCCGCTCGCGTCGCCGGTGCCGATTAACACGTCTTTAAAACGGAGCTCCTCTTCTCGCTCTTCCTCTCCTTCCGTAATCGTCCATTCTGTCTTCCCCTGCATCGTACACGCTGAGTCTCCTGCTTTGGCGCGGTGTTTCCTGCGCTGACGGAGGAGCGCGCGGAGCCTTTTAGCGCTGCGTCTTTTCCGTTTTAAGCCCCGCGTCTTATATTACCAAACCCCCTTTATTACAAGAGTATTTACAATCTCTTCCCCCTCCTCTTCTTCTTCGTCTTTCTCCTCCTTCTCCTCCTCTCCTCCACCCCCACCCTCCTCCGTATACCGCGCGCGCAGCTCGAACCTGAGGCACATCTGAAACTTATTTCACGGGGCGCTTATGGGCCCACTTTGCACTCCCACGGTCTGCGCGCACGGGGCAGCACTTTGGATTTCACGGAGACACGCACGGAGGACTTTGTACCCTGTAGTGCCCCTTCTTGTAACACGCACATACACACACAAGCACAATGGACTGTGCGCAATGCACAAGAATTTATGTAAGAAGGCGCAAAGGAAAAAAGAAAGAAGAATAATCAGCTTTCTCTCCAGTAAATTACAAAACATTAATAACAACACACGTGTGATCAAAGTTGTGGATGGTGTTTGTTCGGTCACATGTTCTTAATTGGCGTTTATATATATATATATATATATATATATATATATATATATATATATATATATATATAAATCATATTTTGTTTTTGTGTTGTGTTTTCATCAGAAGGGCTGTGTCCACAGGACATATCTGTCTGTTGGCTCAACCTGTCCGTCCTGTTCTGTGCAACCGGATAGTTTGCTGCGCTGTCTGTCGTTTCACCCCCCCCCCCCTCCCCGTTTTCCTGTCCGTAGATGCGCGCACTTCGTCCCGACATAAAAAACGCATCCGTCCAGGTGAGCGACACCATCTCTCCGCTCTTCCCAACGAACGGAACAATGTGTGACCACCAAACGAACGCGTGCAGACACACGAAGGCATGCAGTCCCCCAGCAGAGTGCGCAGCAGTGTTGTGCCCGCCCCCTCCAGTGCGCTCCTGTCCGCGGCTTCCCTTGCCCTGTTTTGCGTCCACCTCTCTCTCTCTCTCTGCATATTGCTTTCATTAAACATCTCTCCCTTTCTGTCTCTCTCGCGCGCACACTCCTCCCTCCCTTCAAGTGCCTCTTGTCCGGCCCCCCTGATCTCTCTGTCCATTGGCTTCCACCGGGTCTATTTCTCATGTCCAACCCCCCCCCTCTCTCTCTCTCTCTCTCGGTTTCTAATGACTGTCCGTTGGTGTTGTTATTGCGCGTCCCGTCCGTCCGTCCCTCCTCCCACCCACTCCCACTCCTCCTCGGGTGCTTCGGCCCTGCCCATGTTTTTGTATGTCGGGTGTCCGTCCGTTCCCTGACGTTCAAGTTCGCCGGGAACGTCACGTCCGTGCACTTGAACTTGCAGCTCAGAGGGGGTGGGGGTGACGGGAGGGGAGGGGGGGCTATTGCCATTTTTTCCATCTCTCTCCCCTCTCTCTTTCTCTCTCTCTCTCTCCATCCACCTCTCTCACTCTTTTTTCTCGGCTCTCCTTTCTCAAAAAAGCCATGACGGCGATCCCGCGATCCATCTTCGCCTCCACGCCATCTTTGTATTATTTGTAATTTATTTTTATTTTTAG
This sequence comes from Thalassophryne amazonica, assembly GCF_902500255.1. Taxonomy (NCBI): domain Eukaryota; kingdom Metazoa; phylum Chordata; class Actinopteri; order Batrachoidiformes; family Batrachoididae; genus Thalassophryne; species Thalassophryne amazonica. Next base: position 63,989,703 of record NC_047115.1, read on the forward strand.
TTCATTTTATTTTTTGGATGTCAAAGGCGTTGGATGAAGATATTTTTTGCCCCACCGGAGTCTCCTCTCTAACCCCGGCTCTTCCCGATGTGATCCGCGCTGAACGCCGCCGCCAGCCACCATGTCTCGCCGCAAGCAAGGCAAACCGCAGCACTTAAGCAAACGGGATTTTTCGCGTAAGTAGACATGCAAAAAATAACTTCTGGCTCCATTTCAAATCACTCAACAGGGAAAAAAAAAAAAAAAAAAAAAAAAAAAAAAAACGAAAAATAATATCAGCAAACTGGAGTTTGCGGACACCGGACGCACCGCTCGGACCCGCGGTCAAACTGGACTTGGCGGAAAAAAGTGCGAAAGCTCCGTGCGTAAAAGCCGCAGGACATCTCCGAAGCCGTAAAAAGAGAGAAAGTTTTGTGTGTTACTCGATCCTCGCCGGTGCTTCTCTATGAAAATCGGGGACATGTGCGTTTTTACGCACTCGCTGTGGCTCCCGTGCCCCCCTACCCGGTCGCTCCAGTCAGCGAAAACGCACAGAGCTCCGGTAGCAGCGCGCACCCTCTCAGCAGAGCTTCCTCCAACCTCGGAAATATCTCCGTCTGATCATCTGCGGCCAGGTTTCATCTCCTCTCTCACTCGTTCTATTTTTGGAGCATTAAAAAAAACAAACAAACAAACAACAACAACAACAAAACCCAAAAACAACAACACCGCAGCAGCAACTTGGAGGTGGATTTTGGATCAAGGGGAGAAATATTGTTTCCGACTTTTTGCAAGTGATTCCTTCTATCAGCCACTGCTGCAATAAAGCCGGTCCCATCTGATTTTCTTTCCACTTTTTAAATGCTCGTACTTCTTATGTGCACAGTGTTTGTTGATAGTTGTGGCAGGCGGTGTTTCTTGGAGAAACGCACATCTCTTTCAGATTTTAATTATCAGAAAACCGCACTTCGGCAGACTCAAGATTTATACAGTTGAGTGAAAAGAGAAATCTGATCATTATGGTGAAAATGTGTCATCAACACAGTGGAAAGTAAATCGCTGAATGGTCTTTTACGCACGGCGAGTTTTAATAAATCAAGGCATGTTTTTCGTTTTTATTGGCGCGATATTGACGCAGAAGTGTTGTCTGTGACGGGAGAGTACGCGATATGTTTTTGAAAAGTGCGGGGCGATTTTGGAAAAAAGTGAGGTTTAAAACTTCCCACTGCGCGCGAGGAGTGTGCCACATCGGCAGCGCTTGGCTTCTTTGCGTGCAGCTCCGAACAAGAAGCATGCTTGGGTATCTTTACGCAAACGCGCCCAGTTATATTTTGGATGTGTGGAGCGGGTTTGGCTGTAGTAGGTGCATGGTGAAGTGTGTGCGTGCCCCGGCTGGGTGACAGCGCACTCACCATTGCCTAGTGGCGTCGCTAGGCGGCAGACCACGATCAGAAAAACCGCCACTGAACTTGAACATGATCAGTTTCACCGCTGCACGCGGGGCGACTATTTGGCGATGTCTTTAGAATAAAATGGGGCGCGGGGGGGCGTTGCTGGAAGAAACGGGGGGGGGGGGGGGGAGCGAGGAGCGAGGACGCCTCTCTTCATCGCCTCACCCCATCTCGTCCCACATGCGTTATTTTCCTTTTGTGGCTGACATTTTACACACATGCGGACGGGAATGAACGTATTCCTACAGACGTCACCTTTCACCCCCTCACACCACACAGGGCAAAAACACGCGTTCCAATTTTTCACTCATAAATTCACAACTGTAACTACAGCAGCTTCGATTCTGGCCTTCACTCTGAGGAGGAGATTTATCACTCTTCTTTTTATAGTATTTATTTTTTTGTTATCTATTTTTTTTTTTTTTTTTTTTTACCACACAAATGATATTTCCAATGATATGCTCTCAAAATTAGGGTGAAATGAACCAGTAGAACGTGATAAGACTCACACAGCATTGTGTCTTTAAAAAAAAAAGTCAATACAAAACAATTTCTTCCTGCAATTTAATTATATTCTCAGAAATTTCCACAGCAGATTTAATTTTAGATAGCTTATTTGGCTCGAGATCCAATACTCCCAAGCTACAATGTTTCTGGTTTGTGGATTTGACAGCCTGTTAAGCGAGGACAGGGTGCAGCTTTTTTCTAATTGAGAGCACTTCCACCATTTGCACTTTTTATCTGTTATGTCAGAGTCAACAGGGAAAAAGAAACTCCTGATTTTTATATGCAAATCCAATATAGGCAGCTGTTTATTCCATTTATGTGCCAAGGAAAAAGATAAATAAAGAACCTGCAGGTTTCAATTTCACTTATCGAAACACCCTGATTCTGTGTTTTATTTATTTATAATTTGTCTTACTATAATCTGATCCCCCCACCCCACCCCTTACCTTCCCTCTTCATGCTCCATGAAATCCAACAAAATGTTTTTCAACCCCTGATATCCTCCGTCGAGTTCAGTTTTAGAGGTGAGAGGGCTTATGCAGCTTTCATGATTATTTATTTATTCATTTATTTGTTGTTGTCTTGTTTTATCATGTGATTTTTTTATTCCTTGGGGCTGCTGTTGTGTAACTGTGTTGTTGGTTGTTGTCGCTGGGGTGACCCAAAGTTAAAGCAAAGAGGAGAAGGAGCAGGGAGTTGAAGGATGAGGCAGAGGTGGAGAAGGTGGAGGCAGGGTAGTATTGGTGCAAGCTGGGAATTTATCATGTTATCTCCATGTCCCAGTTTGTACACAGATGTCGTGCAGGGTTCAAGTGATATCTCCTTGAGGCGCACAGGGGATAGTCCACATTCAAACTCTCTCCTTCTTTGGACTTGGAGCAATGTTAACTTCATCTCTCTCTCTCTCTCTCTTTCACGTGCATGCACACATGCACTGGACCCCTATCCCTTTTATCAGACAAAATCTGTACCAATCACCCAGACAGTGAAAATTAAAATCTATTTTTTGATTCTCAGTGGTGTTAAGTTCATTAAAATGTGAAATTGGCGGCTGAGTAAAGAAGGTCAACATGCATTATGTGGCTACCAGAGAGTCAGACTCTTCACCTAACACTAACAGATTAAAAAAAAAAAGAGGGCAGTGAGGTATGAGCCGCTGTTTCTGTTGTGTAATTTAATTTTTCATGCTGTGTGTTCAGCGCCCTGCAGGACAGTGAGAGTCTCTGACAAAAGGTGTCTCTAAGAGTATTGAGGAGTTAATCTGACCTCCGAGGAAACGAGCGGGTGAATCCGCTCTCGGTGCCACCCGCCTTTCTCCGGCACGTATGTTGGACATGTTTCTGACAGTTTTTCTCCTGCGCTGATTACAGGGACAAAACCTACAAAAACACAGTCAGGCCAGTCAAACTCATCCACATATTATGCCTTTCAAGAATGCTGTGTTTGTGTGATCCGTCATTTTCTTCTCGTCCCCTTTCATTGGCAATAAAATTGTTATCTTTGAGGAAACTGATTTGAGCTTTGCAGTTATTCAGGATATTATTTGCTGCTGTTTATTTCCTTGATGTGTGATCAAAGTCAACATTTCCTGCTTTAAGTCTATTTCTATTATGACAAGGCACATTTTCTCACCCCCTTATTGTCTGTACCACATGTCAGACTTTCCTTTTGGTTTGTCATTTTAATGCTGATCCTGCAGTGAAAAGGATACATTTTGTGTTTTTGTATCTTTACGTTGCGCTCGTGCTTCGCTCGTCATCATTTCCCACAGATAGTTGAATTGATAGTTTCAAATGTGAGGACTCGAACATCCAAATGTGATTGTTGCTTTCTTCCCTCACCCTCTTGTTCTCTTTCTTCCTCTGATTGTTCCCCCTTCTGTCTCGCCAGCAGCCGAGCCTGTCTCCGCAGCCGTCATCTCGTCGGAGGAGCTGTCGGAGCGCTGCTCGGAGCATTTGGAAGAGAGCGGCAACCTCAACGGGCATCACCCGGGCTCGACCGTGGGCCGCCTGGCCAGATTGGGTCACGACGCTCACCCCTCGCTGGAGCAGGATCTCCTGACCTGCGGTCAGTGCCAAGCCACCTTCCCCCTGGCAGACATCCTGCTCTTTATTGAGCACAAGAGGAAGCGATGCCACGGGCCGCCCTGCCTGGCTGCTACCGTGGGCCGGGGCCTGGACAAGCCTCCCTCTCCCTCGCCCGCTCTCGCCCTCACTCCTTCATCTGCCCTGGCCTCTCTGCGCAGTCGGAGGCCCGTGGAAGTGGGCGTCCAGGCCACGCTGGCAGAGGACGACGATGACCGGCTCTCATCACCGCGGAGGATTTGCCCAAAGCAAGAGCCCGTCCCAGGTAACACGCATGACCTCACCACGCATCCTTTAACACAACCTTCACTGTAGACACAAAGTCAACTTTCTTGTGGACATGTGATGTGCATACATCTGTGGTGTGCTTGTTTTTCACATCTCTGACAAAGGGATACTTCTGCATGCGAGTCGTCGCAACGTGTGAGGGCCGCCGTAGACCAGAGTCGAGCCTATGTTGCATTCAGATGCTCCACCTAAAACTCGCAGGGTGTGCGTTTGTCTGAGCTCGAGGCACGGGGGACACAAATGTGCCAATCGCTGTTAAGACAGGCCGTCTGATTGGCTGAGGTGTGTGTGTGTGTGTGGGGGGAGGTGAGTCTGGGTTTTATCAGACAATCAGAGGGACGTCACAGGTGGGGAGGAAACCCGAGAGAATACGTCTCTGTTCTCTTTTACAGCTGACACCAAAAGCACACACACTGATTTGATTTATGATGCAGTCTGTGTGTGAATAATCTTCTGTTTTTACCCACTAGTGTTTTTATCGCAGCAGGAGGGGAGTTAGATTGAACAGTACAGTCTGTGTGTGTGTCTGTGTGTGATCCTGCCTCCAATGATCTGCTCCAGGCGCACGTTACTGGAGGGATGATCATCTGAGCACCACTTTGCAGAAAAAAAAACAGAACCAAATTGAAACTTTTTCTGCTTAACTTGTGTTCTACTGGTTCACGTTATGTCCCGCCATCCAGTCTGACCAGACGATTACATCCTGCTACAACCATCATGCTTTATATTTACAGATAAACAAGTTTGGGGTTTGGAGACAGACAGATGCTCCTCTCCAAAGAGAGCTTGGATGTATGGCAAGCATTAGACAAAAAAAAAAAAAAAACAGGGGTTAGCCTTATGTCATAGTGTATGTGTTACTGTGCTGTTTTTGGGTTCACACTTAATACGTTTTTAAGGACCCTCAGTGAGCTATTATAACTCACTGAAAAAGTCTTGGACATGACCCCTTTAAATGAGTAAAGAGGTCATTTTATGCTATCTTTAAGCCTGGTTCATGCTTCTGTGTCAAACACGACTGCAGATGTTCCCGCCGAAGCTCGTGTGCACTTCTCTAAAAATGTCAGCTGTTGTTGTTAACAGAATACCACAAACATGTAGATCACATGAGAGACACGAGAAGAGGAGGTACTCAAAGTACAAAAACTCAAAGAGGCTTCTGATTTTGGGGATGAAGACTGTTTATTGTTGATTTGAAAATTGTTATATGCATGTGGAAATCAACTGACAAAAAAGTAGCACAAGCATGTGTCCTTTAGGTGAAGGCTACATGTACATGATGATTTTTGAAAACAGGGATTTTCGCCTTTGTTTTAAAAAGAAAATGCAAAATGTTGTCAAGTGCTGTCAAGAGCATGCCAAAGCAACAGGTGGCGATATAACCCTAACTGCACATAGGAACCGTGGAAAATAGTGTTCAAGCTCACTCTGTTGAGGCCAGTAACTGTGTGAATGTATAAGAATGCAAACAGTCTTGATCACAACTGGAGCAGCAGTGTTTTAGCTATCCTCCGCCACTGCACAAAAAATTGTATCATGCCAGCAATGGACACAGCTCATAGAGATAAAGGTCTGATGTCACGAGACAAAAGCTCTGTTTTCCTTGTCTACATACAAACACTGAAACTGCGTTGCTGAAAATCTTCACTCTGGAAGGATTTTGACTAAAGATCCATTTTCAGTGACCTAAAACACACTTTGCCTGTGGACAAAAGACATACTAAAGGCTACATTTCTCAAAAACATCCTTGTAAATGATCTTAAATAATCATTATTTGGAGTCTTTGCTTGCATTTAAATTTGATCACAACCCCCCCCCCCCCACCTCCCTCCCAACACCACCACCACCCCAACAATCCAGGTGGCTACACCCCTGAAAGTGTGCATGTTACTCTGTGCGTTTTCCCAGTTTGGCTGCGGTGCTGGTGTCTCTCAAGTCTGTGCCAGAAGGACATCGTGACCCCACTGGCCATTGTGTGCACATATGTGTGTGGGGAACCAGTGTGTGATCTGAGATCATGGGGGCGGCGTCAGAAGGACTGTTTTGATGACGTGACTTTTCAGCGCGAGCAGTTAGTGGGGATCGTCTGCGCACGCTGTGTGTTCTTGAACAGTGTGCGTGTCTCTCTAATGTGGCCCCAGCAGATGTGTCCTGCTCTCGGTGTGGTTTCCCGTCTGCTGCCACATCGTACCCGACTAAATGCTGCCCAGCTTTCTGTCACTGTCTCTTTCGTTTGCATTCTCATGCGCTTTCGATTTCCGTTCCCCCCCCCCACGAGCGATTCTGTCTCTCCTGATTTTACCTCCAAACCAAATTTCTCAGGCACATTTTTCTCTCACTTTATCTCTCCTTCTCCCCTCCCTTCCATCTTCTTTCCCATTGCAGTAATCAAATGAGAGGCAGGCGGGAAGGGAAAAGCCTCTTTTAGGTTTGCTCATAGAGGGAAAGTTGTTTATTTAAAGCGTCTTAGCACCACTAATTATTTGTTGCAGAGCCATTTTTTTCCTTGTGCATTTTAATTAGCAGTAGTTTTTAGTGGCGGGCTGCCTGTACTAAATTAGCCGTTACAGGGAGCGAGAGAGAGAATAGGGGGTGAAGATGAAATAGAGCAGAGGAAACATGCAAGAGAAACCCACATTTATCACTTTGCTTATTGAACGCAGCTCAAGAATCTTAAATGTTGCAGTTTGTTGCCTTTTATTGTGTGTGTGTGTGTGTGTGTGTGTGTGTGTGTGTGTGTGTGTGTGTGTGTGTGTGTGTGTGTGTGTGTGTGAGAGAGAGAGAGAGAGAAAATGGAGGGATGAACTCAACAGACAATCTGACATGCACATGCGTCCTCAAAGGAAAATTCATGTCTGTATTTTCTGTGAATTCATGCATTTGCAAACTTGCCAGCTCAAGTTTGTGTTTTTTTCAGTTTGAGCAATAAAAGTGTCACATTCATGTCAATACACAACAGCAGATTATGTGTGGAATTCTACAAACATTAATGTGATTGCCAAAAAGTGACGTTGCACGAAAAGCAGTGCAACGTGCAACGTCATGTCAGTGCTGGTGCCTATCACAGCAGTGATGGCAGGGTACACCCTGGATGGTCAATTTTAAAGTTTTCAGTTCACCTAACATGCATGTCTTTGGATGTGGGAGGAAGCCAGAGCACCCAGAGGGAACCCACGCAAACACGGGAAGAACATTCAAACTCCACACAGTAAAGGCCTCAGGTGATAATCGAGCCCACAACCTTCTTGCAATGAGGCAACAGTGCTAACCACTAAGCCACCATGCTGCCCTACTTGTTTGTTTTTTGCTTAAACCAAACAGAGATTGGATTATGGTTATGTTTAGGGTTAGAATAACAATCAAAACTAGAGCATAGACAAACCTTCACCAACACTAGTTTCCAATTCTATAAATTTTTACCTTGGAAAAAAAAATTAAAGGTCAAAGTCCTGTTAGAAGTGACTTTTCATGAGGTAAATTAGATGTGACCAAATGTCAGGAGTATGTATTTAGTTCATGCACTTGAATCAAAGTTTTTTGTGGTGTTGTCAGCTTTTTGTTTTTTCAGCTTTTCGGTTTCTGAATTCTTTTTCAGATAATTTTCACAGAACATTGGTTATCTCTGCTATGCACAATTTGTCATTGCTTTTTGGAACTTTTTTTTTTTAACTGATATCTGGAAGATAGACAAACAGGCATAAAATTGGAACCTCCATCCAACTTTGGTGGTGTAGGTAAATCCATAACAGAAAAATGAGAGTGATTGAGGCACTTTTGATTGAGATACAATGTAAAATGTAGATCAAATGGGCTTTTCAATATTATTTTAAAATGTCCACAAAATCCACAATCCAGATCAGATCCAGATTAAACTTTGTGAGGCGATAACAAGTGGCAATCTTCACCTCACTTTCAAATACAAGAGTGATTGGAGTATGTTTGATTTAGATACAATGTAAAACATTCATTACATGGGGTTTTCAATGTTAAATTTAAATGGCCACAAAATCTGTAATCTGTAATAATCAAACTTTGCAAGGCGATAAAGGATACCATCTTATATAACACTGTCAAATATGAAAGAAATTCATTCTTTTTTGCCAGTTATAAATTTTTGAAAAATTGTTCAGTGTTAAAGGATAGGGATTTTTCTAATTTTCCAAGCATTTTCCTGACTTTGACATTGAAAATTGAATTAGTTCTTGCCTATCACAATGTGAATCCTCTGTGACAATTTTACAATGGTATATGAAAAACTGTGAGTTACAGGCTGTTCACAGACAGGCAAAGAAACAGGAGGGAATCACAAACAAACAAATGGGCGAAAATATAACCTCTGTCCAATTTCGTTGGGAGAGGTAACAAGCACAATTTCGAATGATCAGATTTTTCTTTTCTCTTGGATGATCTGCATCTGATGTTGACATTGATAGCCGTACCTCCTCCTAGTGGAGCAACACATGGGACATGTACAAATTCAGATGAAAATACATACAAATGTATGTAAATATTTGTGCATTGCGTTATCAGTCACTGTATGATGATTTTTTTTTTTTTTTTTTTTAGAATAGGCTGCTCATAAGAAAAGCAGATGTAAATGTGCACAGTCAGGTTTAGGTGCCCTGACGCTTGCACGACTTTGATCCGCGTACTTGCACGCACATCGTCATGATGATCCCACCCGCTGTGTTCCCTGCTGGATGCCATGCTTTGTTCCACTGGCTGCCACGCATTGTGTGCTGGATGCTGTGTATATAAAATAATTATTTTGTAGCAGATTAATTATTTTCTGTCCGAGTTGGCTGTTGAAAACAGCTCTAATCACTTCTGGAATCACAGTTGCTGTTTTTCCCGTGTGCTTAATGAGGTGGAGAACATATTTGGAGCCATCTAAAAAGGTAATTATTTGTCATGTTTATATTGTAATAGCTTGGTAAAACAGTTGCATGTTTATTCCTTCTTATGAGTAGCTGTAAAAGTATGTTTACGATAGATTTAACATTTCATCATAATCGTTCAGACAAGCTGCGCTGATGCAAAAATCACTTGCACTCACACGCAGTGTTTTTGACTTGTTTGCGTAATTTTCACATGAAGTTCATGTAATTAATGCGTGATGGAAATTTTGAATATTTAAAAAAAAAATTTGTGCACTTGCATGAAGCTGCGCACAGTTTACGAGTGTCAGACGAGTTTACTCTAGTGCACGGCAGAGTGCGTGCAAGTGCGCAGATGCTAATGTTAGCAATTAGCGTCTCGTTATTTTCAAAGCTCACTGATTGCAGTGTTTTAGAGTGGAAGCCAAATATTGACTGTTTGGTGATTGCAAAACTAGATGGACAACACTGACCCATGGTCAGAGGTTTGATGTCTTTGGTTTGCCAACATTTCACTGCCTATTTGGAGGCAAATAAAACTTTCTCTGGCTTACGGTCAGGGCTTGAAATAAAACTTGACTTTTAATTTAATATTTATACAGCTGCCAGTCAAAACTAATTAGCTATAATTCATAAAACAATAAAATAGTAACTTACATTAAATCTAAATTGAATCAGTATTGAATCCCAACCAGAGGAAATTGTGTCAAAACAACTTTGACCAATTTACCAATCTACCAATCGATTGCTATTTATCGGAATATTGGACATAAAACATTATGTGCACTCTGTCTATGGGAAAGCTCATAGTCTTGTATTTTGTTTTCATAATGAACATTTTCCTTGATTGCGAGTAGAAAATGATCAAAATTGAAGATGCATTTGAATTCTGAGGTTGTTTGCAGGGTTTTGGCAGGAATCTCTTTATTGTGTGTTATTTGCAAGTGGGCACGATAGCCAAAATGATTATTTTTAAAATCCAAGCCTGTTTGTGTCTCTGCGGTAACCATTTCAGCACATGCACACACCCTCACCAGCTAAACTGGGTTATTAGAGCGATTTACATCATAATACAGGCGTCTGGTCGCTTCAATAGCGTTATGTGTGGGAACGTCTTGGTAGGAACAGCTGTACCCTCAGACTGGAGAAAACAGGGCTGCGGCGTTATATATCTTATCTTATGTGCATGTCAAGATCAGCAGTATAACAACCAGGCGTCATTACATGTTTACTCGTTTACGGAAAAAGAAATCATCCTCCATCTGCCTTCTGCACAAGCTACTGTTTGAATTTTAGAAATGACATGGGAATTTGCTTCTTCTTCTTTAATTAATGCTTTTTGGACTTTGTGTCCTGTGCCATCGAGCACCCCTCACCTCACATACTTATTGAATTCATGCAACACATTCATTGTGAGACCTGATGATTAACGCACAAAGTTCCTTTTATCCAAATTGATCCCAAACTGTTATGGTGAAATAAATTCGAAAAAATACAAAAAACAAAACAAAACAGTTCAAGCTTTTTAGCTATTATTACAGTTGTCTGCAGCTTTCCTTCAGATACAAAGGAAATGCGAGAGGAATGCATGTGTTTCTTTTTTGTACATGCTGTCTTGTTTTGTCTCTGCACATTTTTTTCTTTTGCAGTAAATTAGGCCTTGACTTCTTCACCAAAGAATCAAAACCACCAACATTCAGTTTTGTATTCACAAAAAGCTGCATCCTTCTGTTTGTTTTCAGCCTTTAAGTCTGTATCTTCATTTAATATTACTGTTACACCAGTGACTAAGCTGCAGACTCACAATTTAACATCACTGCTCCCGCATAGACATCTAAATGTGGAAAAATATGGTTAGAACCTCCTGATTTATGGTTCACATTTCAAAATCTTTAAAGGTGGTATTTTGCAGAAGAAAATGATATCAAACAACACACATTTACTAATAATACATTAATATGTGCAATTTTTTTTGTGCTTCGGTGTCAGGAAGCTATTGCCTTTATCTTTGTACATTTTTGTGTGTGCATTATATTCTGTTACAGTATAGTGTGGTATTTGATGTGTTTATGTGTGAGTGTGCATTGTGTCGTACCTTCACAGTAAAATGTGTGTCTGCTTATATGGTCAGAGTGCTACAGAGCTCATGTGGCTGTTGCGAGGCTCAGAGGAACACAAAGCGTCAGACTTGTGCCTGGAACGCTGTTATTTACATATCAAACAGCTCCGGCCGAGGAGAGCCGGGACATTACCTGTGTGTGTGTGTGTGTGTGTGTGTGTGTGTGTGTGTGTGTGTGTGTGTGTGTGTGTGTGTGTGTGTGTGCACATGTAAACGCAGGCAAAATGCCGATCAGCAATGCAGAAGGCAACATTCTCGCCCACAAACTCCCATGTGATTTATTCTCTCTGTCTCTCTCTCACCCATTTATTCTATTAATCCCTGTCTGAGATGAAAATTCTGATTATAATCCCCGAGGCGCCGGCCATTCTCAAACTGTAATGTTCCAGGGGGTTGCACTTGTGCGTGCATGTATGTGTACTTTTTTTTTACGAAAATTGAAAAATATCTGAAACTGAACAGTGAAATGAAAGGTGTGTGTGGAATGACTTCAAAAGCAACTGTAATTTCTGTAGTATGTTAATAGAGTTTAATAACCAAGACTGATATTGGGATCAAAAGATTAATTTTTGCTCGAAGTAGAAAATTATTAGTAATAAATTAGTAATAAATCATTAATAATACATGTATCCTTGAGCTGAAATTTATGCACGAATGGTGAAAAAAAACTTTTACCTCTTATTGCCTTCATTAACTGTGAGAACAGACTTTATGTGCATCTGTTTGTGTAAAAAAATACAACCCAATTATGGTGGTATTTTGATTTGTTTGTGAAATCATCCATCCAGTGAAAAATAAATTTAATTTTGCCTTAAATTTCTGCTTTCATCTTATTCAATATCGCTTTTTTTTCCTCAACAATGCAAAGTTTACAAAAATGGAAAATTCTTCAAAATTCTCGATGATCAGCTTCAAACATTTTGAAGCATTTTCACATTGTTTGTCCCCTTGTACCTCTTCTTTTATCATGTAAGATGTAATGTTATTCGAGAATTCCAGAAAAACAATTTCTTTGAATGTTACAAGGAATAAATACATAAAATAAATACTTGTTCTGTATTAAAGTAAAAATTAACCCTAAATCTGTCCACAAAAATTCAACAAACACCATCATAGAAATTACAGCTACCTTCCTCTGGATGTTTTGTCTTATTCTAACGTGACACTTTGATCTGACGACTGATTTTGTGAAACAATATCAATTGAGTGGCTTACTCCTATGTTTAATGCATGATGATGACATAGCCAATATTTCTTAGCATTGATTTTAAACTGGTCACACAGAGTGTTCTTCCAAAAATATGCACCATTGTATCTGATTTCACGTGCCATTCGCTGTGGTCATCCCACTGTGGAGTCATGCTGGCTCAAAGCCTCACAACATGAGCATCATTCGCCTATGATCTAGTGATTAGCAATTAGCTTATCATCACTTGCTAATGCTAGCCACCTCAATACACATTAGCTCATTTTTAACACCCATTCATTTCATTTTCTGGCTCAACGTCAAATCTCTCTGCCTCTAGTCTATCTTTTTCCATCTCTCTGCTCTCCCACTCGCTCTGTTTTAGCTCATCCGTCTGCCTCTCCTTGCGGTGTTAGCGCTCAATGCAAATTCGACTAATGCTGAATCAATTACAGTATGTTTGGTGTATGCGCATCCCGCGTGGCAGCGCATTCAAACGGGCCCACAAAGAGATTTCACACACTGACTGCCGTCACTAATCTATTGTAGCGCTCTCTTTCTTTCTTAGCAGAGATTTTATTTAGTGGACTCAAGAGCAGCATTTGAACTCGGGCATTTCTCTGAGAGCGCGGTGGAAATCTGACTGTCGGCATTTTGAAAGAGCTTAAAGTGAACATCTCGGTGTGCAGAAAGCTGAATATCACGATCATAACATGTCTGAGGTAGTAAAAGCACCAGAGAAGCTAATAATCTGCCCCCACAGTAGGCAGGTTGTGCTTATCATTAGCGGTAGGATGCGCATTTTGGGCAAACTCGCTTTGATTAAGTTGCTCTACATTTGCAGATCATGTTTTTGTGTCATAGTAAAAGAAGGATTTTACCTTTTTCTTGTTTTTTTTTCTCCTGTTTTTACTTCAAGAGGTTATTTTATGCACATTTCCAGCTAATATAGTTAATATAATTTGCCAGGTGTTTAAAATAGATATTGAACATTTTAGGCAAAAATCCTCAATAGATTTAAGGTGGTTCAGCCAAAACACCTCATTGTCACATCTTGCACATCCAACCTGTTTCTGTGCCTGTTGCTTCAAAGGAAACACAGTTGAACCGTCCATTTTGCAGAACTTTTGCCTGGAGGGAAGCTTACTTCCAATGTGTGTCAAACCACTTAACACGCGGAACAGTGTTTGGAAATCACACTTCCTTCTACGAATGGCTGCAGTTTCCACTTCTTCGGTGTTGTTGGTACATAAATCTTTTTTTGTTTTCAAGCAGAATGCTCACGTCACATTTTTTTTACCCATTCATTTTCCAGTTTTTCCTGTTTTTAAGTAATGATGCAAGAAACAAATGCAGGTTAAAGGGGAACTCTGGTGTTTTCATCCTGACCCTATTTAAAAATATTTTTGGATTTCCAAATTTTCACGTGGGACAAAAACAGTTGCAATTACTGCAGTATTGCTTTAGAATACTACCATCATTACAGACTACACAGCTTTACAATGTAAGTCTATGGGGCAAACTAGAAACCTCACAGTAAACCACTTCATGTTACCACTGGCAACGTGAATATATGATTATAAGTGTCTGGAAGCATGGAGAGGTTCCAAATAAAGGTAAAAGTGTACATGTTTATCTCAGGAAATGCTTGATAGATTACACAAGCAGATACTTACTTTACTCTAGTCCAAAACCTAGTCTTTACTATAGTCCATACAAGCTGATGGTCAATGAAGGCTCATTGTTGTGCTTACAAAAGGAATGAGCACCTCATTACAAGAAGGCTAAGTTACAACATATAAATGTTTATATAACGGCTGAGTGGATCCTTGTCCTTTGAATGGTGGTTTGTATGTCACGTGACATGAATTATTCGTACCATTTGCCATTGTGTTTCATTTACCATACACTAGTGCTTTTATCATGCAATTTTGGTTCTATATGAAATGTTCTATTGCGCATCTAACCCCTGCACACACTCATGCTACCGGGGATGGTGTTTAGCTAAATATGGCAGAGTTTGTTTTGCTGATTTGAAGGAGCTAATTGACAGCGCTAATTCTTCTAACTCACACACACAAAACCAAATCCACCACTACTAAGGTGTCTGGAGGCATGAAGAGCTATTAGGATGAAGTTAGGATGAACAGCTGGACAAATTTCTGTCACTATTTTTTGCTGGACTGAGGAAAGTAGAGAGCAGTCTGTACACAAAGTCGGTGCACGACATCACCGACTACATCATCAGAATTGTTTTTGAACTATCTGACTGTTTTTGCAACTTGACAGAACAATTTTGGACTCCTATTTAAAGTTAGTGTTGTACTGTTTGGAACCTGTTGACATCAAAGGACCCATGATGCACACCAAAATGTAAGTCCCTTTTCTGTTGTTTATGCATAAATAAAATAGAAAATGACATAGATCTATTTTAGCCATTATATAAGACAAATAATAAATATTTTGTTCATTCATTCAAAGGAAAGGAATATTTCATTTGGTAAAAGATGGAACGTACCATTCAACTCGGCGAACATTTCATCTTTCACCTCAAGAAATATTCATACCATTGAACTCATAAACATTCATTATTTGCATACTAGTCTGCCATCAGAAAACAGATTATTTATTTATTATTTTTTTACTGAGGTAAACACACATTATTGTATCTCTGTGGGGATTCGGTCCATGCTAACAGACATTTCTAACAACATTTTTACCTATTCAGTGGGTTTAGCCTTCCCTAGTAGGCTTCCACTGTAGCTGTTTAGCTTGTGTTAGCATTCTAACTCAACAGTGGACCAATTATCACCATTTAAAAGCTCAATGCAAAAATAAGTTCAAATTGAGTCCCTTTTGAAAATGCAAGAGTTTTCCTTGAAGGTTTGGCTCTGTGTTGTCTCTGTGAATAGTCTCCAACATGCTGGAAGTAGCATTAGCTTCAGGGCTAAGTTGCTGTAAAATGGTTGGTTAAATCATAGCCTAAATGGAAAGGTGCTGCTGCTGCCATTTCCGATCACAGTGGGCATCACTTTGTGTCTCCCACAGACTGTGTGGGCATGTCACAAAGAGCACAGATCGGCTTTGTTGGCATGTCTCAGAGCGAGCGAGAAGGGATCCATATGCAAATGCCTGTGACATATGCCACAAAAGTCTAAAATGAGGTGTTTCAGGAATAAATCTGGCTCATGATGGTGTAGTTCCTCCATGTAGGCATAGAATGTGGAAATTTGATGATGTTTAACTGTAAAACATAAAATGCAAATTTTGCACAGTAAGACCCCTTTAAGGATTAGTCCATTTTCCTGGTTAGGAGTGTTTTTTTTTTTGTTCCATAAGATAATATTAAAGCTGCTCTGAATTTTTGAACCACATCCAGTCTGTCACCATTGTGAGGTTTTCATTAAATGGACTGTGCTCATGCTGCTGATGTGTCCTTGAGCAGGACAATGGACCCCTACCAGCTGCAAGGCTGCTGCTCTGTAGCTGAACACGACCTCTGTCCTCCCCGTGGAGCGTGGAGAGAAAAAGTGTTTGCCTGCGGTGATCAATAGTCTCACGTTATTATCTTAGCGTCATCGGCTGCGTCTTGTACAGCCGACAGCAGAATAACTGCAAATTACATGCGTTGTTTTTGCCATAATGTTCAAAAATGTTTACAGCACTAATCTTAATAAATGATTAATGTCTCAGAAACAAGCTTTAATATTTGCTTCTCTAAACTGTGGTTGCATAAGAATTGATGCATTTTGCATTTGCGCTGCAAGGTTTCAGAATAAACGGAGGAAGCGTGGCGATCGCCGCTGTGGCTGAACAGACAACAAAATCATCAAAGGGAATAAAAGACATCACAGTTTTGCCCGCAGTGTGTGTGATGGACAGCAGATCCCTGCGAAGACAACCATAGCGACCACGGATTTGCAGAAAACAAAAGATCATAACTTGATTTTGGATTGCAAACAATTTAAAAAAACATAAAAAAGACAGTATTTCCCAGTGTCAGTATTTACACCACTGACAGTATTCCAGTGATTGTTGTGATGTCAAGCAGACTCATGTACATGCTCTGTGATGGAGGATTGTTTATTGATCCGGCTCTTTGTGTTTATGTGAGTGATCCGACATAGACGCTGCATTTACTCCTGCGCGGCGAGAGGGAAAGCTGCTGTTTTTGGCTCGCTTGCTGCTCCCTCTGTGTGGGTTTGTCCCAGTACGCGTGTGCACACACGCACATTCAGTGCACAGCGCCAGTCTGCTCAGGGGGTGCACGTGTAACTCAGCTCTCTTATTATGTTGAAGGCAGTTGAAGGCTGTTCATAAAACTGTTTATACACTACAAAGCTTATTTATATAGGCCACTGGATTACAGACTGCCTCTGTGCGTGCATGTGCACACACATGCACAAATACACACACACATATGTATTCTAGTGTGACTGACTTGAATCTTGGGTTGGATATACCGTATATATTGTGCATTTGGTCTGATTCATGCTTGTGTTCCTTTTTTGTTTAACATGGCTGCATTCATCTGTTATCTTTATGAAGACATGTTCGACTGTTAAACCGCTCAGCTGACTACATTTTATGAAGCAAGTAGTCTGGTCTGTCTTTACTTTTACAAAGGCCTTCAAAAGGATGTTTGAAGGCTTAAGATGTCTCAATGCTTCATATGAAACACTGTTTAATTGTTGTAAAAAGAGAGAAGCACTTGATTCAACAGCAAAAAGAGATGGGGGTTTGTGCCACAAAAACAAAAACAAGACCTGAATTTGATGGTTATTTAAGTGAATTGCCCGGTATGCTGAGTAAGCTGGGCGCATTTGTTAACTTTATTTACAGTATTTCTTCACATGTAAAAATGACACAATTACCTCAAGAAAAACAGATCACAACTATGAGAAATTACTTTAAAAATTACCACCAGTGCACTCATAGCAGCTCGTTAATGCCACCAGCTGTTGGTGGTTGAAATAAATAAAGAAATCATAACCTGAAGAATTTCCTTAAGGATGCTGACATATTGATTTCTGGATCCCACTGCAGCTACTGTGTTGCCTGCTATGTTTATTTTACTTTTTTGCGCACTCACTGAGTAGCAGCTTGATATTAAATGATGAACACATACAGAATTATCACAATAAATTAGTTTTGTTGTTTTCACACCAGCTACCAACTAGCTAAGGTAGCTGGTGGTGCAGTGACTCAGCCGAAGATAGCTAGCTAGCTCGGTCACTAACTGCTTATAACATAGTTACTTTAGGGTAACATATTAATGCTATTTAGTCTTAAAACTGTGTGTAAGTGTAAAGCATACTGCTCTGTGTTTGATACAGTTGACACTTTGGTACATCAGAATTTTATAAAACTGAATGATCTAGCGCAATGAGCTACACATTCAAACTCCATTGTGGACACCTTTTGGTAAACTGCATTAAATGGCGGGTGATTGGATGTCAATGTGAATTTCCATATGCCTTAAATTGACTCAAAATTGTGTTTTTCTTAACCTTACAATTATTTAATGTACAGTTTCTAATCCTCTATGCATGTTATGATTACTTACAATATTTTTGTAGTGATATTATCAAATAAATATTGAGACTATTAAACACATCTACAATGTCTGGAGCTATGTACTCATACACATGCAGTGTTTATATAAAGTAAACTGGTAGACAAAAAGCACCAATTTGACAATTTTTCTTCAGATGGTTAGTACAACTCATTGATTTAGAAAGTAGTTTGCTCACATTATGTCAGCCCAATCTCACATTTTTTTCATGCTCCTGTCATGAAATGATTCAAATTTTCGTGAGTTTTTTTTAACTCACTATTACTAACCCTACTCCTACCCCCTACCCTAACCTTAGCCATAACCTATCCCTACTCCTTCCCCCAACCCTAACCATAACAACTCCGATCCTTCACTTTTAATTTCATGCAGCCATCATGGAATGAATTAGAATGAATTTGTGCTGCCGTGACGAAAATGTGGCGCTTTTCGTGGCAATATCACGAACCAATAGATTAATGTATATTTATACCGTGAGACTGGGTTGGTTATGTTGCTATTTTGAGTGTATGATTGATCTTAACAGGACACAGGACAGCTGCCCATCCGAGGTGATTCCCGCCCACCCCAAAAAAGAATTCTCATAAAATATGCAATTGTCCAAAGGAAAGCAAAGCCCTCAGAAGTTTGCTTGCTCACAATGTTTTAACATGACTATTGTTGTGGAAAAGTGAATTAAGATACAGTAAGGGCTGCATAGTTATGTTGTTTAAAATAAGCAGCTTTATCGATTGAATGTGCCGTATAAAAGTGCGTTTATTGTAGTTTGGATGCAGGATGCGATAAAGTGACTCCGGCCTGAGCTCTGTGTGTAGACGGGCCTGGCTTCAAGTTTATGAACCCCATCTGGAAACACTGCTGTTCCAACTGCAGCAAAGATGACTCCAGAGGAGTGTAGCACATATAGCTGGTCGTGAGTGTGTCTAATCTTTTACTTTGGCATTCTGAGTGTCTCTGTGTTTCCGTCGCTCCTACTACTTTTCCACTTTACACCCTTTCTCTTGCCAAATCAAAGCACACTCCGTGCCACATAAAGTCAAATCGATCCTCAGACAGGAAAACATATGCAATTCATTCAATTTCAGACAGTTCAGCCATTATTTGTTGAAACACGTGTCGCTAACCACAAAAATGCAAGATGAGACAACAAAGCCTCAATGGAATTTTAGAACGTTTTCACTTGGAAAATAATGTCTGGACTGAGTCACCATTTCAGTTCAAGATCCCCAGAAATTACCATCAAAAACAGAGTAAATGATCACAGTCGTATAAAATCATCAAGCAATTATTGCTGCATTTCAACAGCCGCGTCATGAGTCTTTTTGTTTGTCTGTATGTGTAGCAGTAGTCACTGGTGCATGAAGTAGGTATTGAAAAATATATGCTTCATTAATCTCAGTTTTTTCTTTGCTGGTTTTCAGTGTAAAAAAACAAAAAACCTGAATTGAAGCAGTTGCAACATTTATCATTTTAATTTAATTACTGTACTGATTTTTTTGTTCTGTTTATTTAGTTTTTGTAGTTTCTGAAGCCTTGAGTAAGAAACTTCTTATATATAAGGCCTCTTTAATCTTGCTATGACAAACAGCACTACAAAACGTGGTTTAAATGTGAAAAATCAATCGTTACAATTAATATTAATTGTAATATCAATTAATTAATGTTAATTATATATTGTGTTTCCCATTTAAACAACAAAGTTTTGTAGCACTGGTTGGCATATAAAGGTCAAGTAAATGTATTTTTTCATATGATGTATGTATGTAGTGTATGTATGAAGCTCTGACATAGTTGGAATACCAATATATCAACAGTGATTAGATTCCAGGTGTGTACTTCAGACTACCTGCCTGTGTCCTTGGACAAGACTGCAACTGCATTCACTTGCATTGTCCAAGGCCATCCAGCAGTAAATGAGTACAGTTTTAGACGCCACTATTTCACGTTATGGTGTCTTTAGATAATCAGTGACCCAATGGGTCTCAAGGCTTATGTAGGATTACTTCTTTTTTGTTTACATTGCCCAAAATCCTTCTTGAATGGCCAGTGTGGGTTTTAGGTTGTCCAGTTGTATAAAAGTCCAAATGTATTATACAGTATGTATTTTTTAAGAATCGTAAGATGTTGCAAAAACAACAAAAGCTACTAAATCAGAAATTGTTCATCATAAAGTGTGCTAAGTGCTAAGCATTATACACAAAACAAAAGAATTAAGTTGTGTGCCCGCCTATGGTTTCACAGCAACATCATGTCAATCAATTTGTTTTAAACTGGTTATTATTCCACATTTGTTGACTTCATGGAATCACATATTCGGCTGTAAATCTGCAAAGTTATTAAGTTTGTATTTGATAAATCAAAGATCTGTGACTTCTTGAATATACTAATTTCTTAAATAAAATTCTCTATAATATTTTATGTTTTTAATTTTAGAATTGGTCATTTACTGATGTGCTAATAGAAAAAAAAGGGTTTATACTGAATCATTAGGCTGCTTAAAGCTTTTGCAAATAACACTGTTAAAATAAAACTGTTACCAGGTTAAAACCAAAAACCTCAAATTTCAGTTGAGTCTTGGTATGTTGCAGAACACAACATTTAATATCTCTTATAAAAAAATAAATAAATACACACATAAAAAATTCTCACCCGTACCCAAGGAACTCCCCCCATCACCACCAGCAGCAGCCACGCTGACTTTTCCTGATAATTTGCGAAGGCTCATTTGAATTTTAAGCGCTACTTTAATCTTCAAAGCTCAAATAGCTTTATGAATATGCATGCAGTGGGCAGACTTTAGTTCATTACCTAGTTGTAAATTCTAATGACCATTAGGTCCTCACAGTAATTGCCAATTGTTTTGCATTTTTGATTGGCCTATTACCATGCGCATTCGCGGCGCACATCAGCTACGCTTGTCAGAGCCGGCATGTCAAGGGCTGTTTGTGTGTATTTTCTCATTTGTGCCTTGGATTAGACTTGTGTGTGTGTGAGAGAGCGTGCTCTCGCAGAAAGCCTGCAAGCTGCATATTTTTAGACTAATATAAATGAAAGTTGCATTTTTTTTTTTAATTGTATGAAGATTGAGAGCCGAAGCAGAGATTGGACATATTTAATTTACATGATGTCTCGTCTGTTCCCTCATTACTCTGCTTGTCTCTCACAAACTCACATTATACTCGATGCAAACCATCTGGCTCTCTCCTGTATGTGTTGGTCTTGACATACTAAAATGATTTCTCAGTGCCCATCCCTCTCTCTCTCACTTTCTGACAGCCTATTCATTTTTTGTCACCCCCTTTCTCTTTCTCCTTGGACAAACAGATGTCACATACCTGTCTTTTTTCTCTTTATTTGACTCTATCGAGGCTGCCATTTTGGAGATTTTGACTCCTCTTCCAAAGTCAGAGTCTCAGCTGTAAACATGTATGAAAACAAAATGAATTCTATTGTTCTTCTCAAATCAAAAAAATGCTACACCCTCCCTGTCTTATGCTCTATCCAGGAAAAGCTATAAATGAGGATGTGTAGCAAAGACGTAGACTGTGACTGGGACTACAGTTTAAACTTTCAACCAAAGGAGCTAGTTATTTCAGACAGTAAGTCACAATTTCAAATTGTAAAGATAGACATTTGATTAAATGTCTTAGAGGCCTATCTTGATTGATGGTACACTGTTTAAAACACATAGCACAGGTACATTTGAGGTGTGTCTGACCCATTTGTACAATCTATACAAGGCATAATCTGAAAACAAAAAGGGTGCAGGGTGCACAAGAGGATTGGGCGGATCGATCCTAATATTGATAATATCGATACCAATGCTGGTATTGATATTGAACGATCCTCGTGTAAAAAGATCGATACTCAAACTTTTTTCTCTCCTGCACGCACTGACTGCTGCGCACGCAAATTCATCAAAGTCTACTCTCTGTCTGTAAGAGTAGCGCTGCGCTATGTCACACAACACGGAGCAGCATACCCTTGTATTGTGGTTTGTCAGCCCTCTACCTCAGAAGATTTTGTTTTAAGTTGTGTTGAGTGATTTTTTTTTTAAATGTTGATTGTGATAATAAAGTATTATGTTGTCACGTATAATGTTTGGTGAAATTCTATCCTCTGTCTTTTGGATCCCTTGGATCTATGAAGCTTAAATATGAAAAAGTATCAGTATCAGTGTCGATATCAGTGATACTGGGCCTGTATTTACTTGGTATCGGATCAATACCAAAATTCCCGGTATTGCCCACCTCTAGTGCACAAAGTTTGCACTTATTGGGTGTTTTCTTTGGTGGGGGCAGGGGAGCATAACATGACATAAACTAATCATAGTGCCATGTGTATGGTATTTTCCTTACTATGTAAGTCATGCTGTTTTTCATTTGCTGGTCCACACGCTATACAATCCACAAGGTGGTGTTAATGCTCCATTAACCTAGATGCCAACTGCTGAAAAACAAGAAGAAGAATAGGAAAATCTGAATTAGAAGGACCTGCTATGTCTTAGAAAAGTAATGAAATAAAGAAATCATGTTCTCAAACTGAAAGAACACAAAAATAAAGAGAAGGGACAATCTTCAAAATGCAGTTAATGTCGTGATTTTACTGCCATTCACATAAATGTTCTTTTATCATAAATCTTTCTCCTGACAGCTCTCCTGTTAAGACTTATCAAGTGCTTTTAGTGAGTAATTGCTCACTTCTGCTATCTGCTGTTTTGGAGAATATTGCAACAAAGAAATGACTACTATAAAAGCCTTTTTTACTTTGTGCACACTGCAGGTGTCAGTCTCAGCGGGAAACATAAACTAAGCTTAACACAAAATGAGGTTATTGTTTCAGAAAATGATTTACTGTTTCAAAGTGCTTCAAACACATGGCGCCTGTGTTGGAGACCACAGGAATTCTGGTGACGCAGATGAGAAGCAAACTGTTGAAACATTGTTATGGTTCTCTCCCTTCTCAGACCAGAGTGACAAACCTGGATGGATAGATGTGAGCGACATTACCATGGTGATGAGAAATAGTCGTGTAATGTTGTTGCTGTGTTAAGCTAGAGTCTTCTTTGTTAATAAACAGCATATTTCATTTAATGCTGACAAAAAGCTAAAAAGCTATATGAAACAAATCATGAAGTTTCAAATAAAAGTTTCAGGTAACAAGTCAAACATACTGGGTGTAGATCTATGACGCAGTGTAAGCAGCATGTTTTTGTTCCATCATCTGTGTGTCTTCATACCCCATTAAATGAGTATCAGAAGTCTGCCGTATTGGGATGTTACTGTTTTTTCCTAAATTTTTCATTGATTTCATTCTTGGAAAAGTCCTCTATGGAGTTAAATACGTTTCTTTTTGTCTGTTTTAATTGTAGTGATTATTATTCTTTCTTAATTTTTTATGCTGTAGCCTTAAAACAAAGACTACAGTTTTCATTGACTGATTGAACAACATCTATCAAATACCAGTGGCTATGATTCAGTTGTTAAAAATGCATTCATCCTCATAATTATTTCCTATCTATATTTACATATACAGTGCCTGTTAGAAGGAGGAAAACCTGAGTGTTCTCCTACTTAAAATCCATCAGAGGAGAGAGAATATTGATGGGAAAAGTCCTACCTGGTTGGCTGGGCAGAAATGTACCAGAAGCAGCATCCAGCAAAAATAGACTTTGTGCATTTTTGAAGCGAAGCAGAGTATAGACACACTTCTGAAACAGTTCAGAAATGTGCCACTATGATGCTGCTGCTGAGTAATCAAGCATTGATTAGAGTGGTGGCTGTCAGCTCCTGTGATGTGTCACAGATGAAACAGAATTCGGAAAGATCTTGTGTGTTTAACGGGGGTAACTGGCCATGGATGACATAAGATAAAGCTACATATGCTACATGTAACGTGAAAAGCACAGCATCTACTTTCCATCAAGGATGTGATGATAAACCTATTCCCTGCAACAACCCTACACATGTCCAGCAGGTGGCAGATAAGCTACATGTAAATTCAACCAAACCTGCTCCTAATTTCCATCATCCATCCTGTGTACACCAACAGTCCAACAAGTGGCAGTGTTCAGCAAGTGGCAGGTAGGCAGGCCTATGGTACATTATGTAATTTAAAGAAGTTGCTTTTGAATTGACCTAATGCATCAAAGTTAACCAATAATCATTTTCTGCCCATTATATAAGGGTTTGGACTTGTTCCCTATATTTTACATGGGACATGTCCAACTTTTTCTAAAGCTGAATTAAAGGCTTTCGCTGTGTTGCGCAAAAATTTTCATGAGAAAAATGTTTGACAGATTGATCAGCGGTAATGTGAGGAATTGACCAGGAATTAAGGAAGGATGCAGTTGTCGCCTTGTTAACGAGAAAGCGGTCATTAAAAATTCTTCAAATCTTGATCATAAATCACTTTACATCTAATAACAAGGCAGAATAATTAAGAAAACGAGCAAAAAGGCAAAAGGTTACAACACAAAAACAAGATCAGTTGGCGCACAGACGCTAATCGTCGTGTTTTCTTCTCTGGTTAGTTGCTTTGTGTCATTTTTCTTGCATCCTGTCACCCTAACCTCCAAACACACATCTTCCCATTCTGTGTACAAGCACTGCGAGTGCGATCCATGAACCTACATAGCGATGAAAAGGAATTCTTAATTGCTCAGAAATGAACAACATTTCAAACAGCAATGCAATGGATGCAGCTGGGTGTAAGGATTGTGTGCGTGCGTGCGTGAGTGCGTGCGTGTGTGTGCAGGGGGCAGTGAGGGCGTGCGTTCGTCTCCGGTGGGACTCGCGCGGCCTGTTTCCTGAGGTCTCTGTTAGCCCCCTTGCATGCACACACACCCTACATACCTCTGGCTGCTGTTACACACTTCAAAGTTGTTAATATTCAGCTGGGAAACCGTATCCAGAGCACAACTAAATTATTAAGTGTATGAACTTTTTAGGCAGTAAGATGAACTGATGGGCCACATCTATGAGCTCTTCTTCTTATTCTTCTTCTTTGTGTGTGTGTGTGTGTGTGTGTGTGCATGCCCTCTCCCTCTGCTCGATTCTTGGTCTTTGGCCAAGGGTATGCATAATTGATCCCATGCCCACTATCATTTTCTTGATGTAATTGCCCCGGTAAGATATGATGAAATCTAATGTATAATTTATCCCACCAAAATGGATAAAGAGCTGCTAGAATGTACATTTTAGTAATTTTTACGTGTGTGTGTGTGTGTGTATACGCGCGCGCTGGTGTGTCTATTTTGTCGTTCACCAATATCCAGGACTGTTTCAGCTGTGTGTGGACAATCTGGAAAAAGAATAAATGGATACGGTTACATCAGTGTTTAAAAAAATAAAAAAAAAACTTAAAATTCTGCAGAATGTTGACACTTCAGGAAGCAAGACTGATGGCGTTGAAATAAAAGGAGAGTTTAGTCTCATTTTGAGGCCAAGGTAAATTTTTATTTTTTTATTTTGATTTTTTTTCAAAGGTGGTTGATTAAAAAAAACTGGACTATGCAATATTTATCACGTTTCAGCCACTGAAATGGTATATTCATTATTTTTCAGTAGCATTAAAAAAAGACATACAAGCAATCAATGTATATCATTCATTTATTTTATTTGTTCTACCTTTATTTAACCAGGAAGTCCTGCTGAGATTAAAAATCTCTTAAAAAAGAGACTTGACCAAGATAGGAGCCCATCACAACATATTAAAACGAAATAATGAAAACAACTACTTGTTAAAAAAAACCCCACAATTACAAACCACAGCTAATCAAACACAATTGGCTTTCAAGAAAAAGAAGCACAAAACACTGTTGTGTCACCACTTTTCATGATCCCTTTTTTTCAGAATCTTTGTTTTATTGCATTTACATTGTGCCCGAGATTTTTGCGTAGTAATGTTTACCATGATGGTTTTGAATATGACCATAAAAAATATAATGCAATGCTAAAATATCCTCAGCGTGTGTGAGCATCGTCTTCTTTATAATTTGCAGTCGTTTAATTGGCATCCCAGTGCAAAGTGTATATATAAATACACATTTATTGTTAATTACATTAATTAAGAGCCTGTTGCCTTACTTACAATTTGTACATGTTCAATAAAGCCCCTCTATCAGTCAGTCAAACAATCATAAACAATTCTCGAGGTTGGCACCTACGTCACTTCAGCGAAGTGGCTGATCCGAAGGCGAGAATTTGTATTTCCGCGACTGGCCGCTAGGTGCTAACTCACTCAGGCTGCATTGATTGTCTATTGAAATCAGCCGGTTTGCTTTTATCTTGAACTTGATTCTAACAGCCAGATAACAGCTCTCATTGCCTCGAACAGTGAGATTTATACAATAAGATGACCTGAAATGAACTGTTGTACATTAAATTGACTTTACTGATAAGTCTGACCCCTTCGAAAAGTGAACAAATTACATGTATTTGTAATGAGCTTGGCAATGTTTTCACTGAGAAAAAAATGCCCCTTGACGTTAAATGCCTTGATGACTGACCTTGAGAATATTTACGTTCATGAGCTTTAAACAAGAGTGGAAGCTAGCTTTGAGTTAGCGGAAGTTAGCATGCACTCTAATGTCCATAAAATGTCTTCTAAATCACTTAAGAGGTTTCATCAGGTTACAAAAACAGAATTTCCAGTTTCACAAGTCTTTATTTCTCGCTAGCTTTTACATAATATGTCACAAAAAGTTATATTTAAACAGAAAGGAAGCAGTTAGCAGGTCTAGACCAGGAAGTGACGTCACCGCGCTCACATCCGCTAGATGTCTTGTAAATCACTCAGCGGGTATTATCAGGTTACAAAAATAGCATTTTCAGTTTCAGAAGTGTTTATTTCTCACTAGCCTTTACATAATATGTGATAAAAGTGTTATATTTAGCCAAAAATTAAGCAAAGTTAGCAGCTAGCGACATCAGGAAGTGACTTCACCACATTAATGTCCATGAGCTCATACCATAAAAAAACAGAATGTCACTTTTTAACCTCGTAAAATACCTCCAGGTTAGGCATGTTTGAACTTGTTCAAGGTCTGTGTCCCAAGAATGCTCCCTGTCAATTTGAAGACGCTGGCAGTATTAGGACTGGACCTATGCTGAGCACAGACAGACGGACAGACAGACGCAAAGTTATCGCAATTCCCAATAGCCATATTTGATGGCATCAGGTAAAAATCAATAAAATATTACTGTTCACTTGCTTGACATGGTACTTCTGGTTCCATTGATTATTTTACTGAAACAGAAGTTTTAGACCTCTGTTAATTCATGAAATAAGGTTTATGTCTTTTGTAGTTAAATGTATGTGTGCACATCACAAAGTCGTACAGGCTGATTTTGCTACATATGCCCATAAAATGTGGAAAGGGATCTTTCTCTCTCTCTTTCTCTCTCGCTTTTTCTCTCTCTGAAGGAAAAGAAATTTGTTGTGGAATTTTCAAATTTACAACTGACGTTGAAGTAGCCATGCCCACCAAATACAGGAATGCCGGGAAAATAATTAAATCTAAGTTTCAATGCTGATATTTATTCAAACCTTTGTCAAAAAAATGTTGGTTTTATCAAGATCATGTAAAGTAAAAAAGTTGCCGCAGCTCAACACAGCTGTGAAGTTTGGCATGAGTCCGCTGAGACCGACGATTATGTGACCAAAGTTCAATGAATCTTTTTCTGAACTGAAGGCTGGAGAAGAAAGGAGAGGATGGAAAGAATGAAGAATTATAGTGAGCGAGGTAGTACAAAGAAAAAGACAGAAATATTTTTATAGGCAAAGCGTGTGTGGTCCCTGTTTTTTTTCCCCAGTACTTGTTGTTGCGTATGTTTATTCAGAAACTCATCTTATTTTTTCTTTTATTTTATATTTCTGACAGTACAGCATCAAATATGCTGTATCTTTCCTACTTCTCACCATGATTGTGCTGTTGCCACAGAGGTGCAGGATTTGCAGGTGCATTTAAAAAATGATCCCACAGTGAGTAAATATATGACAGGAGCAAAAAATAAAATAAAAAAAAAAAAAACCCAGGAAACTACTTAAGGTTCATGGGGTTAATAGCAAGTCTAATTTTAACACACATATGTTGCTTTCTAGAACACCGAGTGCAGTATAATTCTGCATAATTGCACATGCAGAATTATCACAAAAAAAAAAATAAAATAAAAAAATAATAGAATGGTTAAGCACCTAATGATTTTCACTTTCAGTGGCAAATTGACACATATCCAACTGTCCTTGCTGTTTTAAAGAAATAAACACACACACACACAAAACAAAACAAACAAAAAAACAAACAATAAGAAAGTGACGGATGAATTTAGCTGTGAGCGAAGATTGCTTTGATTTATCTTTTAGCCATCTTGCTGTTTGATATCAGGATGGTCTGATTTAAGTTATTTAATTTGTAGTTTTGTTTTTTGTTTTTAACCCTCTGGGGTCCGAGGGCATTTTTTGGACAGTTCACTCACCTGGCATAAATGTTTTATTATTGCTGTTAACAGCTCTCCCTGCATCCCACAATCAAGTTTTATGTCTCTTTTTTCAGGACAACCTGTGCTTTCAGAATATATATGTTTTTGTTGTGTTTTATAAGTGTAATACAGGTTTACAAACAAAAATAAGAAATAAAAAAGTAAAGCAGAAAATAATTTTCCACACACATTTATTCAAAACACACAGCAAACTATAATAAACAACTGTTTTGACACTTTATAAAGGTAATTTGAGGTATTGTGTGAAAGACTGTACAACAAAAAGGTTCAAACAAACACAAATGCACATTTTGAACAATATATACAAAATGGTCGATGCTTTTTTTTTTTTGTCTTCATCTCAAAGCAATTTGTGTCTGCTATTACACAAAGGTTACAACACAGTCTTCTACTTCTACTCTGTTATGGACTGTTCTGTGCTGCTCAGAGGCTCTCCGTCTGCATTCACTGATCACTGTGCATAATGGCGCAGGACACACTGAGTATGTACTGATAGTATGTACTCATTGGAGCACCCAGGGGGCTATTCAAACAGGCCAACTAGTAACATATCACTCCTGAAAATGATCTTTGGCTTTTCATGTGAGGTAAATCTGCCCTACGATTGGATTTTGTAAAACCATGTGATGGTGAACCAATTCCGATTGGACACTCAAATTGCGCACGTCATCACACAGCTTCTATGAGTAGTACAAAGATGGCCGATGACTGGCTCGAACGTCTGCGGAGTTTTCAGCGAAAAAAAAAAAATTAAATCTCATATCATTAAAAAGTTATTTATAATTTAGTAAAGCTTGGTCTTAGCCGTCGTATACGACAGCACCGGCCCCAGAGGGTTAAATCAACAGTCTTAATCTAATTTCAGATTTTTGTTAAGTGGAGCATGAAGTCAAAATTCTTGAGTATCCATCATTGCTGCAGTAAATGTTTCCTGTTATGAAGGCAGAATTTCTGATTTCCTTTGAATGCAGCATTAGTAGATGAGCGTCTCATGATACTGAACCACTGAGTTGGATATAGGGAAGCTAGAGTGCACACTCCCTATACCGCTAACGTAACGCTACCATGCCTGCATGGGGGCACGGTCCCCATTAACAAAGAGGGCAAAAAGTACCTGGATGTGCAGTACAGCGTGCATATTGAGTGTATGTGGAATTACCGAGGACACTCACTACAATGGGTTTACACAGACCATAAATGCCGTACTTACCTGTTTTTGGTTAGCTTTTTTATTAAAATAATATAATACTATTAATTAAGTTAGAATAAGTTAATAATTTTTTGCCCTCTTTGGTAATGGCAGCGTTTGCTCCTCGATGGCACATGACCAGGTGTGACTCTGTCCTCTCGCTTCACTATATCCAACCGTATGTACTGAACTCACTTCAAATCCATATTAGAACTGTCTTGAAAACAATTAGGCTTTATAAAACTGACAGTTAAATACACTTTTGCACAGGATAGGTCACAAGCTATTGCCCATGTTATAGAATATACTGAAAAAAATCTTTCTTTGAAGATGTGCTATTCCTTTCACTTGTAACAGCACAGGGCTTTGGCAGCAAAAATATAGATGAGTACGTGCATAAGCCCACCCCAGCCAGATTGTGTAGACATCTCAAAAACAATAAACCATATCATTTTGCATTTCACTAAATTAAAAAGGATAAACTGAGTAGACTGTGGTGAACTTTGATGCACCAGATCAACTGCAAAAGCAACTTTGTGTTGCTGATGTCATATCTCAAAGATATGTCTGCCACCTGCTGGATTGTTAGTGGATGCTATCTGAAAAATTATAAACAGCTGTTCATCTTAAAGCAGTTTGTTGCCACTTGCTAAACCCCGGGGCCTATTGTGTGCTCATGGCTAATGTCTCCTATTGCACAAAATATACAACAGGACAGGAAAGTAAAAGTGGAATTAAAGAATAGATGGAATGTGTGGTTGGGGATGACACAAGCACTTTTTATCTTTACTGCAAATCAGTGAAGGCTAACTCAAAAACTAGTCTGAAATATTTTAAATCCTTTGAAGCACAAATTTAAAATTCTTTGCTAACATGAAAAAAAATAAAAAATGAAGCCCTCACATTTTGGGTGACCAACTACTGAATACTGGCACCTGCTGGACACGCTAGAAATTTGCATATTTTAGAAATTATGAATTCAATTTTAAAAGCATGCCTGTTGCTTTTTTAAATCAAAACAGGAAAAAAAAAAAAAGAAATCTCAGCTTCTCAGGAAGAGTATCTTATTTTTGTTTTTTTTTTCTGGTGATGCATGTTCTAAGGTCACAGGCATTTTATTCAGCCTTCACTTTAAATATTTCTAAAGCAGTAAGAGTTTGTCAAATTTTTTGCCAACCTGTGGACGACCCGCATTTAAAAGAAACAAAAAAACGCGATAAATTACACCAGGTACACTTTCACATGACATCAACAATATTTAACATTCATTTTATTTCATCTTAGCCACAAGGTTCAACACAAAAAAATAGTTTACTTAAAAATCTAGACATCGCCTGTCTTTTACTGTAAATAATTATTGGAGTGTGATAGTGGTAGTACCGTATTTCCTTGAACTCTTGCCCTGCGACAAATCTTGCAAAAGAAGTAAAGTTCTTTTGTGTGATTTTTCAAAAGCGAGATCCAAATAAATGAGCCTTCACCTGCTGTTTATGAAATCACCTTCATTTTTCTCCATTTGCCGTCCATCTTCCTCTTCTCTCTTTGTCAGTGATTTTTTTTTTAACTGAAGTTTTCTGTTGGAGGCCAGATCTGTTTCAACATGCTCTGGACTGTAGTGGCACTGCTGTTCTCTCTCACACACAAACGTAACTACACACAGATGCTTCAGCACAATAAAGACAGAAAAAGCAACGTGAAAAGTACAGAATAAATCAATTTTATTTACAGCCTGCTTATCAATGAAACATCAGTCACAAATCCAAGCTTGCTTTTGAAAGCTCTGCTTTTTTTTTGTCTAAACACACACACACACACACACACACACACACACACACACACACACACACACACACACACACACACACACACACACACACACACACACACACACACACACACACACACACACACACCATTTGTAAACATTATATATATTATAGAAGGGCATTGCATTCACTGGATAAAAAAAAAAAAAATTGACACTATTTTGTAATTATGAGAAAATTATCTCGTAATTTCAGAAAAGATCTTGTAAATACAAGATCAGGATCTTGTAATTATGAGATCAGGAAAGGTACAGTACCACATTGACCACTATTACACTCAGAACCACATACTGCACATGTATTTCAAATACATGAATTTGTATCCATGAAGCATCCTGTATTGTTTCGACTGCTCCTGCAGAAAGAGAGTGACATCCAGCACGTCAGACTGGGCAATCCGCCTGAACAATTCCAGTGACTTAAGATGATTGCGCAGTGTTGACATGCTAATATTAATACCATCCTCATGAGATCTTTTCTCATAATTACAAAATAATTTTCTTGTAATTACGAGATTAGGTGTCTTATATATATATATATATATATCACTTGTTTCCTAATTTGACTCAATTAAATTCAACTAGACTTTACCTGTGCATTAAATATTGTGTTCATAAAAGTAACAACAGTCACCTAAAAGTGAAAGTTGTCTACAAGAGACAG
Organism: Thalassophryne amazonica; assembly: GCF_902500255.1. Taxonomy (NCBI): domain Eukaryota; kingdom Metazoa; phylum Chordata; class Actinopteri; order Batrachoidiformes; family Batrachoididae; genus Thalassophryne; species Thalassophryne amazonica. The sequence goes on from NC_047115.1 coordinate 64,021,950, forward strand.
TTTTGTTTTTATATCCATGTACCCTTCTTGAAGAAAAAACCCATTGATGGATCCCATCCTATAAGAATAATTTAATATGAGCAAAAGCTTGTGATATTTAGGGAAAAAAAGATTCTGTTGAAATTACGCATATTAGATGATTGTTTTTTGTAAAATTTCATGCTACAAATCTGCTGGTTATACATTAAAGGAGAATTAGATTTTTATTTAAAACATCAGTCATTAACACGTTGTTAAGAATCACGTGTCTCTGTGGTCTCATTTTGAAAAAATAAATAGTTTGGAAAGTGTGGTAGCCAGTGATGCTGGTAACACGTTACTTAGTAACAAGTAATCTAACGCATTAATCTTTCCAAATCAGTAATCAGATTAAAGTTACTTCTCCAAGTCACTGTGCATTACTATTATTTTTGCATTGTGGGTCGATAGCAGCATTAAACTCGATCCGTGGGCAGGGGGTTGGGGTTCGACTGCACTGCCCACTTTAAGTGAGCTCTGAGCTTTTCATCTGTGGTTTTCTGCAGCAGCTATGACTCGTCCTCACCTCTTAGAGCGTGGTGACAACCGCACACCTGCGCTGAGCTTTACAAAGACATTTTTATGCTTTTTTTCTCCTTTATTTAGAATTCTTAGCTGAGCTGCTCCGTACCTGCTCGTTAAAAACAGCTGATCCTCCACGACGCGTCAGTAACTAACACTATTTTCCACTCAAATGCACCTAAACTCTCTTTCTGAGGACCACATGATGTGAAAACGCAATAAAACTTTCTTACCTGTAAATCTGGTCAGGTTTTCTGCATAAATAAATGTTATCCATTCTTTGTGCTCAAACGCCAAATCAGGGGCGAATCCAGAGGGAATGGGGGCGTGGGGCAGGGATGTGCCCCCCTCACAACACCCCTAGATTAAAGGTCCAGGTTTGAAGCCTTTTTTACTGCAACTACTAATACTACTTATAATAATAATAATTTTGACAAGTAAAATGTTTAGAGAGAATTTAAATGTTAGAAAAATGTTAGAAAGAATTTAATAGTTACATTTATAAACAATGTAGGTTAGAAATTGCAAGTTTTACTGTTACAGTGCTGTCAACAGTTAAATATGAGGTCAAGAAAGAGGTCTTTATTTTACTTTTTATAAAACAAGTATTTATTTTCATTGAAGCCAAGAAAGGGTGACTATAAAGTGAGTTTTGGCAAAACAAGTATCATTGTCATGTTGAGGTGGCAGAGGGTTGTTGTCGACAGCTGGGGAAAGTAACTAAAAAAGTAACTAGTAATCTAACTTAGTTACTTTTACAATTGAGTAATCAGTAAAGTAACTAAGTTACTTTTTCAAGGAGTAATCAGTAATTGGATTACTTTTTCAAAGTAACTGTGGCAACACTGTTGGTGGCACAAGCAGTTAGTATGCTTGCTTTCTGATCACCCTAGCCCCATTGTCCATGCAAGTCTAAAATTGTGTAATGAAGAGCATCTGGTATAAAACGTGTGACAAATCAACATGCAGATCCATAACTGGACCTGCTATGGCAACCCGATCTCACATGAAGTTCTTGATGGCATCACAAAAAATGATATAATCAGTTAGTTTGTAATATGTCACAAGCTGTGGTTAAGGTTTGGGTTAAAAAATAGTCACTGAAACTTGACCGCATCATGAAAATGTGACACATTTTGTGACAGTATCATGAAAAAAATGTGACATTGGGTTGGCTGTGGCAAACACAAACAAAAAGGGAGAAGCCAAAGTATCTACTTGTTTCAGAAGTTCATCTATAAGCGTGAATGGGCCTGGGACAACCAAAAACAGCAACAAAATAACAACCTATTTTTGCCTCGTTGAATGGAACATTCCATCTTTCACCTCATGAAATATTCCTATGATTGAACTCATAAACATTCATTATTTGAATACTAATGAACAGATGGTTATGGTTGGAACAGATGGTCCATTTTTGTTTAGAAACATGACTAAATCATAGATACTTTAGCTTTCATATGAATCAGATGAGTCTTTTGTTGTTATTGATGACCGTTTTATTTGAAATCACTTGCACTTCACATTTTTCCACCCAGTTGTCTCGGCTCTGCCTGTAACAGCTTTGCGCTCCTCAGGGGGGTGCCTGTTCCACAACGCTTTCTAACGCGTGTGAGAGAAATTCAGAATCCTTGTTCCTCCACAGTGCAGACATATCATTGTTACGGGTGTTATGTCAAAAGCGTCGCTGTGTTGACTCAGATGATGGAGGCCACATGTTTGTTTTTGGTGCATGAAGGGAAATGTAGTTCTTAAAGTGCCCTCACACTTGCACGACTTTGATCCATGCACTTGCATGCACACTGTTGTGACGATCTCACCTGCTGTGTTCCCAGCTGGATGCTGTAATTTGTTACACTGGCTGCCACGCGCTGTGCACTGGACGCTGCATATATAAAATAATTCTTCTGTAGGGGATTAATAATTTTCTCTGCGAGTTGGCTCTTGAAAACGCCTCTTATCGCTTCTGGAATCACAGAGGGCTGTTCCTTAATGAGGTGGAGAATGCATTTGGAACCGTCTGAAAATTATTTGTAATGTCTATATTGTTATAGCTTGGTAAAACAGATGCATGTTCATCCCTGCTTGTGTGCAGCTGTAAAAGTACGTTTATGATAGCTTTAACATCTTGTTATAATTGTTCAGACGAGCTGCCCTCTGATGCGGTGCACCGACACAGTCATTCCCACTCAGACACGGTGTTTTTGAATTGTTTGTGTAATGTTCATGTGAAATTCACGTAATTAATGCGTGATGGAGATTTTGAACATCTCAGAATTTTTTTGCACACTTGCACTGAAGCTGCGCACAGTTTACAATGGTTTACAAAGAGTTTGAGACAAGTTTACTCTCGTGCAGGACAGAGTGTGTGCAAGTGCACGGATCAAAGTCGTGTCAGGGAGCCTTTAGTGTGCTACACTGGGAGAGAGGTGTCGAGAGAAAGGGGATGGGAAGAAAAGACAAGAGAGAAAGAGAGATGAGGAGGAGAGGGCATGGGGGCATGGTGCTCTGGAGAATTACTGGATGGGGGAGGGGGGTGTGGAAAAGGCTGGGTGATGGGTACGCCTGTCCATTAACAGATGAACTTGGCTGATGTCCAACTGTTTGATGACACGGGTGTCACTGGGCTGTGTGTGTGTGTGTGTGTGGTACGATTGCACACTCAACCATCCCTTGTTTTTGCTGAGTATATTAATCCACTGTTCGTGTTGAATGCAAGCATTTGCCGTGCGCTCATTCCCATTTTTATTTACCTGCATGCATGTAGTGTCTCTCTCTCTCTCTCTCTCTCTCTCTCTCTCTCTCTCCATCTCTCTCTCCATCTATCTGTCATAGTGTGACAGGACTCATTCAGACGGGTTTCCTGTAGAGGTGGGCAGATCGATCCTATTATCGATAATATCAATACCAACGCTAGTATTGATATTGAATGATCCTTGTGTAAAAAGATTGATACTCAAGCTTTTTTTCCTCTCCCGCACGCACTGACTGCTGCGCACGCAGATTCATCAAAGTCTACTCTCTGTCTGTAAGAGCAGCGCTGTGCTGTGTCACCCAACACGGAGCAGCGCACCCTTGTATTGTGGTTTGTCAACCTCAGGAGATTTTGCTTTAAGTTGTGTTGAGTGATATTTTTTAAACAAAAATGTTGATTGTGATAATAAAGTATTTTGTTGTCACGTACAATATTTGGTGAAATTCTGTCCTAGGTCTTTTGGATCCTTTGGATCTATGAAGCTTAAATATGAAAAAGTATCGGTATCAGTATCGATATCGGCGATACTGGGCCTTTATTTACTAGGTATCGGATCAATACCAAAATTCCCAGTATCACCCACCAGTTTCCTGGCACCAAAGGTACACCACTGAGGAGGAAAAATATTAAAAAAAAGAAAACATTTGTAGAAAAGTATACAGTTGTAAAACGACGACAACAAAAAAAAGTTCACAGTGATAAGGAAAGAGAAGAAAAAAAATTATGGCAGATTTCCACTTGTGCCCCTGACTTGTGCCGCCCTCATCTTCAAGAGCGAAAACAGAGAAAAAAGCTGGAGAAAGACAGCAGCGGGAGGAAGCAAACTATACATAATTTTAACCTTTGTGGGTCTGCGCTTGTGTAACCGAGTACGAGTTGACAGTGCAGGAGCACATTTATATTTACAACAACAGCCTGGCTCATGAGATGCTGCAGGAAAGAGGCGGGACTACAGACACTTTCAGTAAATTTACACTAGTGATCTCCTGCCACTGCCGGCTGCTGAGCAGGTTCAGTGGGTTTAATGCCTTGCTTAAGGGCACTTTCATGTTGCACGGTTGCAGCAATTGGTTATAATAGGGTGGGAAAGTGTTTGGTGAGTGCTGCCTCGACTTGCATTTTTAGGTTTTGTAGGTATTAGTGCCTTGCTCATTGGTATTTTAATGTTTCCTGTTGTAATTACAGCAGATTAGTGCCTTGCCAAAAAGCACTTTAATTGCATGGTTTTCTCCAGATGGATGGTAGTTTTTAGAATTTGTGTGACTGTGCTTACGTTTGTGCTACATTCATGACTTGAAGTATCCGGATGTTGGCACAAGCACACTTGATTCATACACATGAGCTGCATAATACTGAATTAATGTTGTATTTTAGGACATAATCTAATAATAATATCATTATTTTTATCAGAAGTTGTTAAAAATTTTGTTGTGAGATTTTACCATCTCAAACATCATGACATTTCTGTATAGATGTGGTTTTTATTTATTTACGTGTAACTGACATTTATTTTTAAACAGTTTTAAGTGAATATAACATTTGTTTCTTCATATTTTATTTATTTTAGTGGTGACTTTTTCCAATATTAGATTTGATCGTAATTTGGCCCATCTCTCTTGTGTGGATATGGTTGATTTTCATTCACCCTTTGTTTGATTCGTTGTCACACTATTTTCCAAGGGAGCAATTTAGAACTAGAAATTTGGGGGGGGGGGGGGGGGGGGAGTGTGAGGCCTGCAGGGCCGAAGCCTATAGGCCGGGGGTCTGTTGGCCATTTCTAGATAAGCTCAGATGCATTCTGAGCATCCAGAACAGTAATTTTAATGTTTTGAGAAGACCATAAAGTGGACACCATTTGACTTATGCAATTTGAAACTGTGGATATTGATTTTATTAACATCCTGGTGTAAATAAGGTATCACCACATGTGTAGAACTCAAAAAGAATGATAGGTTGAGTTTTCATCAAAAAACAACAGCAATGTGGTAAAATGTATCCATAAATATGAAAGAACAGGCTCTTAATAATTATTAACTATCACATACTGTATTTTTTTCTCAAGATTTGTTTTTGCATAAGTTTGAAAAAACAGATCATAAGTTTAGGATAAATTACTTATCATGAATTTAATTTTTGAAGTGGCACTAACGACAACACTCATACTGAACATAATTTCACTTGCATAGACTGATTTTGGAGATCAAGCAATAATTGCAGATGGGCTTTCTGAGGTCCAAGATAGCTTTTTTGATTTCCTTTTCTAACTTTCAGAATTTAGTAAATTAGCATATGGTCCATTGATACTTATGTGTAGACACTAGTCCCTAGAGGCAACTATTTTTGGTTTCAAATCTGGGCAAATGCAGTCCCAGAAAATTCCAGATGTGACAAATAAACACAAGTAAACAAGTCAATGCTGCTAAAAATACAAACTTGCAGAAACAAAGATACTATTCTGACATGGTTTGCACTTAAGACTGACATGGTTTGCACATAAGACTGGCATAGCATGTTTCAAGTACACACATATATGTCACAAGGTGGGGGGGGACATACCATATTCTGTCCCCCCTGGTTGAAAAGGTGGGGGGGGGACATGTCCCCCTATCCCCCACCAAATTGTGCCCATGCTATTTTCACACTTACCTTGATTGGTCCAGACCTTTCAATTTTTCACTTAGTTACAAATCGAAATAGCAGTTAAGGAAGTTGCCTCGGACCACAATCTGAACCAAAGGGTGAACATTTGAAGTGGTGAAGAAGTGGCCTCAGTCTGGACCAAACTGAACTATGATTTTGTTTGCTTGCAGTATGAAAACACGTTTTGGATCGTTTGGACTCTTGGACCAATTACAACACGTTGAGGCATTTATCACCTATTAAACAGTAGAAGAACAATACAGACAGTTTAATTAATTTGATGATAAAAACAGAGTTTTGGTGTTTTGCACAGCGTTATATTGAAACAGAAAGCTCTAGTTCTGTTGGTTGCTTAACATTTGAAGTTTTTGTGTGGGTATAGCTGAATTACTCTCTCTAATATCCCACAAATTATTCACATTGACCTTAACACTGGGTTCGCTGCACTTAAATAGTCCATCACTCACTGAGCATCTTTTCTCCTTGATAAAGATAAAACATCCGTTTTGTCCATGTCACTGCAAAAGGAGGTAAAAGTTGAAAATTTTACATTTTGATGGCAAGTGCGGTAATTTTGTAGTTGCAGTGAAGGAATCTGTTTCATATTCTCCATTTAGATGGAATTATTCCCAAAAATTGACAAGCCAACATCCCATGCACATACGTCTACAAACCAATCAACAAGCAAGCGCAAGCTACACAGATGTGGAGAAAAACAAACAAATGCTAGATAAAATGCATCACCATTGGCAGATTTGTGCATTTGCACATATATATATTTTTGATCTGTTTTCATATACGTTAATGACAAATCAGTGAGTAGATGCTGTATGTTCTGTATGCATCTGCCATATGATGGGGTGGGTGGTACTGTATGTGCACTTTGCTTGCAGCATGAGCCCCTGCAATTCATGCATTACCAAACATGAACAGGACACCACAATCTGTACATAGAAGAACAGGCACAAATACATGGAACTGTCATGTTCTGCAATATCTTTCTGCAGCCCACTCAAAGTCCTGATGAACAGAAACAGTTCATTCTATTATTTCAGGGGAAGTGATGGTCTAGTGGTTAAGGGTTGGGCTTGAGGCCAGAGGATCTTCGGTTCAAACCCCAGCCTGACCAGAAAATCAGTAAAGGACCCAAATTACTCCCGGTGTGTAGTGAGCGCCTTGCATGGCAGCACCCTGATATCGGTATGTGAGCGTCTCTGTGGGAATGGGTGAATGTGAGGCATAATTGTAAAGCGCTTTGAGCATCTAATGCAGATGAAAAAGCGCTATATAAAAAAAAAAAATATATAAATGCATTCCATTTACCATTCATTTTCATTTCACTTTAAGAACTTGCTGCAACACCAAACAGCAGATACTCAAATCCACACCACAATGCTGATTATATGCCTGTCACACACTTGTTAGGCTATGTGACATCACATTGTTTCTTTTGGACATTAAAAAAGGGGAATTAATATAGGCTATATTTTACAGTAATGCCACAGTAAACAAGATAGGCTATGCTGGGGACATTATTTAGTTTAACTGGAGCAAGGTAACATTATTTCTCTGTCTTCATTTGTCTTCATTTCTCTGCCTGTCCATCCAACATTCATAAAGTTGATGTCTGAAACCAACATGTATAAGGTACACAGCACAATATTTGCTTCCACTTAATGGAAACAGTTAAACTGAACTTTGCTGAAGGTATCAGGGGGATTAGTCATTGTTTGATTAGATTAGATTGGATAGAAGTTTATTGATCCCTTGGGAAGACTCCCTCAGGGAAATTGAGGTTTCAGCAGCATTGTATAGCAGCACATAGGGAAAGAAGCACACAGAGTATCAAAAGTGAAATAAAAAACAGTTTGCAAATATAAATATAAATACAAATACACAATATAAATTCCAGGCATAATGATCAATACTGGTTTAGTGGCTACTACTCTTCAACTCATTGCCATTCCCGACCTCTGTCATCCTGTTACTCCTCCTCCCCCCCAGTGAGGAGTTGGTAAGGTTGTGTGAAGCTCCTTGAGGCAACTTTGTTGTGATTTGGTGCTATATAAATGAAAATAAATTGAAAATTGAAATTGAGTTGCACAGTCTGATGGCCTGGGGAACAAAGGAGTTTTTCAGTCTGTTGGTTCTGCACTTGGGAAGGAGCAGTTTACACATTTGCACCAAAGATCTTGCTGCTATTAAAGATGGGGGATAAAAGTTGTGGTAAAATTGACGAGAGCATTGCCACAGCTGCAAAGCCTCCATAGGAAAGCAGAGGAAATGGGGTGGGGGCACCCATAATTTTAACACACATGCACACACAAATGCATGCACAAGCCCCCCTGAGGCTTGTAAGTGGTGTAACTTACTGTTTCTACCTTTGGCCATATACCTCTCTACAGCCCCCCTCCCAGAGGCTGTTTGTGGCAGCGTTTTCTGCATTAAAAATGAGAGTTGCTTAGCTCGGAGCGACCATATCGACTACCTTCTTTTCTCACTGCACTCTAATCTTATGTACGTAAACACAGAAATCAGCTCCGTACTTGATATGGTGGATGCAGGCCAGCAGTGATGCCCCACTGTGATACATCCTTCTAAAGCTCGGATTAAAAGTTTAGACACATGAGGTATTTCACGGAGGGGAGTTTACCTACCAGGTCAGAACGCAGCTGTCATCTCCTCAGTGTTTATATCCAAAGAAAAAAAAAGTTGATTTATCTCCAAATCAGCAAGAATTGTTCAATGGAAAGAGGTACTTTAAACTTTTTTGTTTAGAGTGAGGTGGTGGTGGCGACAGACTTTACAAGACTTTAAAGCAGATAAAAGGAGAGAATGATGCACAGACGGAAGACAAATATAAAGTGGAGGAAAAATACATGTACTGCACCCCACGCTGAAAGAGGCATGTTGTGACGTGACCCGTGTCGAGCGCTGTGTAAAAGCATCTGTCTGCTAAGATATATTTTCTGAATGTGTATGTTAGCATTTATCTTTGTCTGCACGTGTCTCGCTGCATGTGTGTCTGTGAATGATCTATGGTTTGTGTTTACCGGGCCATATTTCGGCCTGGCCTGCCATCACCAGCATATGAATGATAAATTGCGGATGTCCATCGGATTCACCCGAGCACCTGTGGTCCCTCGTTCCCCCAGTCACACGGCTGGGGAGTAAATATAATAAATAAATAAGCAAAGTGATACATAAAAGAAAAGGATGTGAGAGCTTTTTTAAGAACTTGTTCAGGCTGGAAGAATTTCATGGACACTTTTATTAAAATCACTTTTTAAAATCTTGGACACATTTGGTTTTATGGGTTAATTATCTGAACGCTGACATGACTCATTCACTCAACACATTGTGTGCTTTGGTGCACATTGTCATTTCTCAGGAGCTGCTGTTCACATGCTTTTAATTTTTGTGTTACATTATTTATAGACTTTAATAGAAGACTTTGTCAGAAACAGAAGTGTTAAAAATCCCAGCCCAGGTTCACATTTTTTTCATGCCCCATCACGAAAGTACCGCATTTTCGTGACTTTTTTTTAATTTTGCTATTTCTAATCTTCCCCCTCGCCTAACTCTCACCATAACCCCCCCAGACTCCCCATCACCTCACATTTCGTGCCCCGTCCCAAAATGAATTTGTGCTCCGTCACGAAAAGTGCCCCATTTTCATGTCCCTGGCACAAACCCATAGATTAATGTACTTTTTGTAATGCTGCCACGAACTGCTGTGAGACTGGATTGACAAATCCACCAATAATTACTGGGGCTATAGGTTTTGGGATTTAAAGGATTCAGTTATCCAAAGTTTCTATTTGGTCTATTTTTTTTTCTCAAATATGGTTGGAAATTCCTGTTTTGATGTCTGAATCTGATGAATTGACCCTTCTTTGTATCTCAGCAATCACTGTGGATAGGAAACTAGTTTAAAGCTTGAATAACTCAGGCATGCCAAGTTTCTATTTGGTCCAATTTGAACCTGAGGAAATGTTACATTTCCTCATGTTACATTGTTACATTTAGGTGACAGCACATAATCCATCCATCCATCCATCCATTTTCTTCCGCTTTATCCGGAGTCGGGTTGCGGGGGCAGCAGCTCAAGCAAAGCCACCCAGACCTCCCGATCCACACACCTCCCCCAGCTCCTCCGGGGGAACCCAAGGCGTTCCCAAGCCAGCCGAGAGATGTAATCCTTCCAGCATGTCCTGGGTCTTCCCCGGGGCCTCCTCCCAATGGGACGTGCCCGGAACACCTCTCCAGCGAGGCGTCCAGGGGGCATACGGAAAAGATGCCCGAGCCACCTCAACTGACTCCTTTCGACGTGGAGGAGCAGCGGCTCGACTCCGAGCTCCTCCCGAGTGACCGAGCTCCTCACCCTATCTCTAAGGGATCGCCCAGCCACCCTGCGAGGAAACTCATGTCGGCCGCTTGTACCCGCGATCTCGTTCTTTCGGTCATGAGCCAAATCTCATGACCATAGGTGAGGATCGGAACGTAGATCGATCGGTAAATCGAGAGCTTTGCCCCCCTACTCAGCTCTCTCTTCACCACGATGGTCCGATACAGCGACTGCATCACTGCAGACGCTGCACCGATCCGTCTATCGATCTCACGCTCCATCAGTCCCTCACTCGTGAATAAGACCCCGAGATACTTAAACTCCTCCACTTGAGGCGAGGACACTCCACCGACCTGAAGAGGGCAAAGCACCTTTTTCCAGTCAAGAACCATGGCCTCGGATTTGGAGGTGCTGATTTTCATCCCGGACGCCTCACACTCGGCTGCAAACCGCCCCAGTGCACGCTGAAGGTCCTGATTTGACGAAGCCAACAGAACCACATCGTCCGCAATCAGCAGAGACAAGATTCTGTGGTTCCCAAACCAGACCCCGTCTACACCCTGGCTGCGCCTAGAAATTCTGTCCATAAAAATAATGAACAGAACCGGTGACAAAGGGCAGCCCTGGCGGAGGCCAACGTGCACTGGAAACAGGTTTGACTTACTACCGGCAATGCGAACCAAGCTCCTGCTGCGGTCGTACAGGGACTGGATAGCCCTTAGCAAAGGACCCCGGACCCTGTACTCCCGGAGCACTCCCCACAGGGTGCCCTGAGGGACACAGTCGAATGCCTTCTCCAGATCCACAAAACACATGTGGACTGGGGGGGGGCGAACTCCCATGACCCCTCGAGCACCCGATGGAGCATGTAGAGCTGGTCCAGTGTGCTGCGGCCAGGACGAAAACCACACTGCTCCTCCTGAATCCGAGGTTTGACCATCGGTCGAATTCTCCTCTCCAGTACTCTGGAATAGACCTTACCGGGGAGGGAACTACTTTTAAAATCATACAGTTACATGTCAACTTAACTTTGCTGTGTTGGATCAGCACAATTTATGCAAATCCACCTTGGATTTGCTATGGCAACCCTGAGCGCAAACAAGTGAGCAGCCAAAGGGACTTACTGGTTTTTTTTGTTACATTTACCCTTACAAATCTAGTTGGCCTGACCCTGGCAATTAAGTAACAGTAACGCAAATTCATCATGCTGACCCAACAAATTTACATTTAGGTCCTCAGCAAAATTGTTTCTGGCTACGCTAATGCATTTTACTTGGGTGGAAACATGTTACATAATTTTATGTTTTCTGTTCACTGAGCAAGTTAAATTTTAAATTGTTGCATGTTATGTTAAAACTACATGATCTGAATGTGTTCACCCATAAAACTTGATTCTATATCGTAGAAGCTACATGATAGACTTACGTTCATGTCACATAAAAACCAACAACACCCATGTTGATTCTTTGAGTGCACTATCCACCACCAACACGTCACTACTTGCCACGCATATGTCACACAATGCCACACTGTTGCCGGGACCAGGGTGTGGAGAGTGTTTTGGACATGTCCAAAACACTCTCCACACCCTGTATTTATATTTATTTGTATTTGTATTTATATTTGTCACAAGGTTGCCCCTTTATATTCAATCAGCTCACCACACAAACACCATCTGTGTGACTGGCTGCCAAGCACCAGGTTGTTCAGAAACTCCAAATCCATGATAAAATGGAAGAACACAGACAAAGTTGATAGAACGCTCATCTAGAAGCAGAAGATGATGTATGACGCTAAATGCCACTCAACTCTGTGCACAAGCAGTGGTCGCAGTACCAGCGGTCACAGTACCAGTGGCTACCAATGTGTATGTGGCGAGTATAGCACACCAATGGTTGCCACTAACACCTCCGGTACACGTCAGGGAAGATCTGCTTACTTTTTCTTGTTTTGTGAAGCTGAATGCGGCCTAAAAGATGTTTTTAAAAAATTTTGACTTCATGGTAGAGCTGTTATGAATGTGGGCTGATCAGCACTTTTTTGTGTCTGAGTTGTATTCTTCTTTATTGAGCGTTGTTTGTCAGTGTCTTGCTCAAGAACACTCAGGCACAATCAGTTAAAAAAACTCCCATTCTCAATCTGTGAATGGATAATTCACTGCCCCCACCGAATTGTTCCCTTCAGCTATTTTTCGGCAGTTACTCGAACGCAGAGTTCTGTTATATGTTGTCACTGATTGCTAATTTTTGCTTTTCCAGTTGACAAGTTTTATTACCAGGGAAATTTTCCATTTTCCACATCTCATTCCGGCCTGGGACCAGACTGTCAGGTACCACAGACGTCATACTTCCCAGCTGCTATCTATAGCTCCTGTTAAGGGATCTTCTGGAGTTCCCGGGCCAGATGGGATACGTAATCCCTCCCGTGTGTTTTCGCATTTATAGGTGAAGCAGCATTTTGAGGCTGAGCTTTTGGATTTTAGAGATTTATATCCACCCTGCAAAGAAAACTTAATTTTACCCAGCTTTTCGGTCACTACCCAGAATGCATGACAAGAGGTAAAAGGACTGCATTTCTGTTACAATTACTTGGCCGTAATTTGGGCAAGGGCACCTCAGACTGAGCTGAGGGTTGGAGTGTAACTCAGCAGATTAGTTGATATGTTCTTCTTCCAGCTCAAGTCTTTCATCACCATGATAGTGTGGACCACTGAAAACATTTGTTCTATGCAACAGCGTGTTCCAAAAGTACAGGGCACAATCCACTACTTTTCACAAGAGTAACATGGCTTCCGAGTACTGCAGTAGAGCAGGTTTCTCAGTAGGATAGGAGTTGGAGTACTAATATATAGACCCGGGTCCTACTCCTGGTGAAGCTGCTTGTCTGCATCTTTGTGCAAAGCACTTCATCTTCAGCTTCAGCTTTGGTAGGGGAAGGAAACTGTGATGGACTGGAGTCCCATCCAGGTGGAGCCTGAGACTCTAATTTGCTACCAAACAAGGGCAGGGCCTATAGTGGACTCACTTATCATGGCATTGGTTCTGAAGATGCCATCAGAACTACATCAGGTGTAAGTCGAAGAGATGCAAACCTCTTACAGTTTGATGAATTTCCCTTATGGAGATGTTAATGGAATGTGTTTCTCTTTTAACAAAGCATCTGAGGCGTCCTGATGTCCAAGTTGTGTTTTGCTGAAACACCCTGTCAGCTCTGTTTCTGCCCTTTTAACACCCGGCCCGTTCTTGCCCCACGTTTCTGTGCATCTGCGTGTCTGAGGTCACACATGGCTGCGTTCCGTTGACTGCCGAGGCCTTCAAAAGCATCACCGCTCCCGTTCTTCCTCCTCTACCTCTCCTTCTCATCACCTCCTTGTATCCCACCCCCACCCCATGTGTTTGTGTTTTCTCAGCTCGCTCGTCTCAGTAACAGTAAATACCCACGCTACCTGACACAGATCCACCTTTCTACTTGACCGCGCACACAGAGAAGTGTGTGCGCGAGTGCAGAAGTGGATTCTCTGGTGACCCTCAGCCCTTTGGACTGAGTGAACATACACACAGACACACACACACACACTTGTGCGCGCTCTCTCCCTGAGGCAGCCTCATTCTTTGAGATAAAACACAGGTTTAATCTTTGAGACTACGTCCAAACTGGCCTCTTTGCAGGTGAGCGGAGCCTCCTGGGGTGTGTGTGTGTGTGTCTGTATGTGTGTGTGAAGCTGTTAGTTTCAGCCTGACCTAAATGTGGAGGACAAAAGCCTCGAGGCTGTGTGCGTGTATTTGTGCATTTGTACACATTTTCTGTTGTTGTTTTCCACCTTTTCTGCCTCGCTGCTTTCCCCTTTCCCTTCTTTTCTCCCATCAACACTTTCAGGCTGAATCTTGTCTTAAGTTGGTGATACATCAGATATTGGACTTTTTTAATTGGTCTTTTAATAATGTAAAGGGTATCAGTTAGTCTTTCAATCTATCTCTGATGCTGCAAACAGTTTACACACTCTGACTTCCCCTGCCTCAGGGAGCTCCTAAACACTTTGTAGTCATTAGCACAGCGAGTTTTAGTGCCCTACAAATAATGTCTCACATGCTTTCCCTCATGTTAGCAATAAAAACCAAAGGAAAAGGCTTAAACTTGGAAATTCTACTCTTGACTTTCCATTGAAAGGTGGGAGCTGAAACCCAAATGAGGTCACTAGCCAGAATGCTTTCCCCAACTTGGCATTAAAAATCATCCAACTGGTAGCTTTTCGAAGAGTAAAAGTGGAAAAAAAATTGAAATAAAAGAAAACATTGCTCTCATGACAGCTGCTTTGAGAAAGAGTCATTTAAGTGTCAGGTTCCATATAACTATTCGTTTTTGTCAACATTCTAGGCAAACTGCACATTTAGGAGCAGCATGCTCACTGTGAAATGTGAAATTAAATGCAGTTTTTAATCTTCCAGTTGCTGGGAAATCAAAGGATTGCATCGTAAATTATAAGAGCACATAATGGTGATGAACCAATTAGATGGTCATTAATTTGGATACACAGCATGAACCAACATCACAACTTTATTGTGCAAACATATTCTCATAAAGCATTTTGATGACATCATACAAAATGTAATATCCCATAGATATGTGTGCTATCTACTGCCCACCTTCACATGAGCTTCAGCTTACAAGTTAAGGTAGCAACCATCTGGAGAAACATGATGGCCACTATGTGGCCAAATACAGAACAGAATATACAGTCGAACATGAAAGTAAAACAGGACTTAAAAGAATGAGCAGAATGTGTGAATGCTGGTGGCACCAAATGTTTCTGTCAATACTGATGCCAAATGCAATAAAATGCAATAATGATGTGTTGAACTCAAAACATTGTGTTGTAACACAACTACATTGTTCAAGGGTCTGTATCAAAAGGACAATGTTGCATGCCGTGCTGCCACCTGCTGAACACTGCCACCTTCTGGATGTGCAAAATCCTTTGCTTGCTTTTGATATATACCATCCAGAACAGCCACGAGGAAATTTATATTTATATATGTACAGTGAGGCAAATAAATTTTTGATCCACTGTCGATTGTGCAAGTTTTCTCACCTACAAAGAATAGAGAGGTCTGTAATTTTTTTTATCGTAGGTACACTTCATCTGTGAGAGACAGAATAAAAAATAATAATAATAAATCAGAAAATCACATTGTATGATTTGTAAACAGTTAATCTGCATTTTATTGCATGGAATAAGTATTTTACACAATAGAAAAAACAGACATTTGTATTTGGTACATAAACTTTTGTTTGCAGTTACAGATTTTGGTCCACTCCTCCATACAGATCTTCTCCAGATCTTTCAGGTTTCAAGTTTCAGCTCCCTCCAAGATTTTCTATTGAGTTCATGCCTGGATACTGGCTAGGCCATGGTGGATAGTTGGAGAGTGATTGATTGAGTGTGTGGACAGGTGTCTTTAATGCAGGTTATGACTTGAAACAGGTGCAATTAATACAGGTAAAGAGTGCGGAATATGATGGCTTCTTAAAGAAAAAACTAGCAGGTCTGTGAGAGCCAGAATTCTTGCTGGTTGGTTGGTAGGTGATCAAATACTTATTTCATGCAAGAAAATGCAAATTAATTATTTAAAAAAAAAATCATACAATATGATTTTCTGAAAATGTTTTTTTTTTTTTTTTTAGATTCTGTCTCTCCCAGTTGAAGTGTACCTACAATAAAAATGACATACCTCTCCATTTTATTTATATATATATATATATATATATATATATATATATATATATATATATATATATATATATATATATATATATATATACGAGGTCTGTCTGTAAAGTATAGGTCCTTTTTATTTTTTTAAAAAACTATATGGATTTCATTCATATGTTTTTACATCAGACATGCTTGAACCCTCGTGCGCATGCGTGAGTTTTTCCATGCCTGTCGGTGACGTCATTCGCCTGTGAGCACTCCTTGTGGGAGGAGTCGTCCAGCCCCTCATCGGAATTCCTTTGTCTGAGAAGTTGCTGAGAGACTGGCGCTTTGTTTGATCAAAATTTTTTCTAAACCTGTGAGACACATCGAAGTGGACATGGTTCGAAAAATTAAGCTGGTCTTCAGTGAAAATTTTAACAGCTGATGAGAGATTTTGAGGTGATTCTGTCGCTTTAAGGACTTTTCACGGTGCGAGACGTCGCGCAGCGCTCTCAGGCGGCGTCATCAGCCTGTTTCAAGCTTAAAACCTCCACATTTCAGGCTCTGTTGATCCAGGACGTCGTGAGAGAACAGAGAAGTTTCAGAAGAAGTCGGTTTCAGCATTTTATCCGGATATTCCACTGTTAAAGGAGATTTTTTTAATGAAAGACGTGCGGACGGATTGCAGCGTCGGCTCGCAGCCGCCGCGACACTCCGCCACAGGAAAAACACCTCTGTTGGAAGCCTTGAGGACAAGTTGGAACATCTCCAGCTGATAAACAATTTCTCATATACTCACTCCACTGAAAGCCATCAAAAGCCAACTGGATTTTAACAAATGGTTATCAACACGGAGGTGTTTTTCCTGTGCCGCCGCGCCGCGTCGGCTGCGTCCCGACGCGCAGACCCGTCCGCACGTCTTTCATCCTTAAAGCGACAGTATCACCTCAAAATCTCTCATCAGCCGTTAAAATTTTCACAGAAAACCAGCTTAATTTTTCGAACCGTGTCCACGTCGATGTGTCTCACAGGTTTAGAAAACATTTTGATCAAACAAAGCGCCAGTCTCTCAGAAACTTCTCAGACAAAGGAATTCCGACAAGGGACTGGACGACTCCTCCCACAAGGAGTGCTCACAGGCAAATGACGTCACCG
Organism: Thalassophryne amazonica; assembly: GCF_902500255.1. NCBI lineage: Eukaryota > Metazoa > Chordata > Actinopteri > Batrachoidiformes > Batrachoididae > Thalassophryne > Thalassophryne amazonica. Next base: position 64,039,083 of record NC_047115.1, read on the forward strand.
ACAGGCGTGGAAAAACTCATGCATGCGCACGAGGGTTCAAGCATGTCTGACGTAAAAACATATGAATGAAATCCATATAGTTTTTGAAAAAAATAAAAAGGACCTATACTTTATTGACAGACCTCGTATATATATATATATATATATATATATATATATATACATTATATATGCATTACATTTTTTTGCTGCCTTAAACTTTTGAACACTACTGTGCATCTCTGTATAATTGCTTATTTGAGTGAGTAATCATCCATGTAGGTAAAAGACCATTTAATCCCCTTTTCAGACAGACATGAAGCTGCTGTCAGTCAGTCGTTTATTTTATTCTGGTGTCATAAGAAACTAAAGTCTGCAGCTTCACTTTCTTACGCTGATGTGAAGCAGAATGACACATAAGTACTAAAGAAAGTTATTTTTTCTTTCAGTTTTTTCGTCACACGTTCGCTGTCTCCCACTCGCCCACTCACTCTGCTCTCTGTCAATCTCACACATTTATCTCAGACACAAATTGAATTATTTTCCTCACTGTCTGTGGTCGCCAAAGCTGGATGGCGTCTGACCCGCGTTGGGAGGAGAGCTGAATGACCCATTCAGATCTGAGTAAAAGATTTTTCAGCGTTTGTTGTTTCTTCTGTCTTGTGACCTGGCAGTTTTTTTTTTTTTTGCAGGTTTATATGAATGCACTCACTTTCCTTCACTCACTTCGGGATCCTCATGCACAAAGACTGTGTGCGCACAAAAATGTGGCGTAGGTCCACCTCTACGCTAACGTTCAGATGTATCAAAAGTTAAATGATCAAGGAAATGTGAGGTGCGTCACACCAAAATCCTGGCTGGTGTACGCACATTTCTACAGCTATTGTTCCACTGCCGACACGTAGCAGTGATGCTGGGAACCATTAATACAGTGAAAACAAGAAGTCATCAGAGTGATGTGCACACCAGAAACACACTTATGAACAATTAACACGCCCACGTGTTTGCAGTTATATGAGTGGATATAAAAACATGCGCAAAGTGATACGTAAAATGACTAACAATGGCTGCGTTAGTGTTGTTAAAGCACCTTGCAGATGGTGCACTCTGATGTGAGGGAACTCGAGGATTTACTTGCAAATGATGAAAATTGGCTCATAAACTAATTTCGATTATCAAGACCAGTGTTACTGGAGTTGCACGCAGAACTGTGACCGGCCCAGAGTGCAATACGGTGAGGAGCCAGGGGTTGTCTGAGTCCACACAGGTGCTGACCAGGCCTGGTTTCCTGGCAACAAGGGCATCCCAGGGAGAGCTGGCTGATCGGTCAGGAGTGTTCCAGTCACCCTTGCGCTGAGCCATGCCAATTGTGTGGAACGGCGTCATCCAAATTTCATCCAGGTACATTACTTTCCAACACTAAAGCACAATTTGCAGTGAGAACCAATTTCCCTAATGTAATCAGAGCTATTGACTGCACAGATATTGCTATAAAGGCAACGTCACATAATGAATTTGTTTATGTTAATAGAAAACATTTTCATTCCTATGTACAAATCATATGTGATACGCCAATACACTAGATTGGGGTGGGAACAGGCTAGAGGCCATGTGATGGGTGGCTGCTTGCTGAGTAAGAAGTTGATTTGTGTAATTGCTCCAAACGAACATTTGCACATATGGGCATGTGCGCATTCAAATGTGTTTTTTAATATCATTATGAATGTCTTTTTCTTCTTGATGGCGAAACTAGAGCTGCAGAGCTTCTTAACAGGCCCCATATTGTCTCCCTGTGTTCAGTATTTGTCAATAAACACGTGTGTAAATTTATGTATGTCACACACTGTCAACCGCAGCGCACCTCACCTCACCTCACCTTTTTTAACTTCAATGTGTGTGCACTGCCCTGAGCCCACACTGTTTATTCCATTTGACAGGGTACCAAATAAACTATTCCTGCACATCATTTCCAGTCATCTGTAGCTCACACTCGGTATAATTTCTTCTCTTTGTTCATGTGGAATGATTGGACAGAAGGGAATCCCACATCCCAGGACCTATTTTAATGAGTTTGCATATTTAAATAGTGGTGTGGAGAGAGAAGAGTTTGGTACGTTTCCATGTCCGCCCAATTCCATGTTGATTGGGATGTATAAACGGAATGTGCTTGGATCCATGCGTATGCACACTTTGATGCATCAGGATATTTTTGTGTGTTCAACAGAATTTTAGCATACCCCATGTTTCAGTAGGAAAGCTACGCAATTTTTTGTACATGAGGCTCCTGGTCTTTAATTGGAATGAAACAGTGTATTTAAAGCTACATTGTGTAAAATTTAGTGTCATCTAGTGGAGAGGTTGCAGATAGCATTATTGCATAATGATTCTGTTTCCCTTCACATTTTTGCTTCTTTGATGACAGGTTCATCCTCCTTTGCCTTTTCTTGTGAGAAGCAAAAATGCAGCTTCTCAAACTTGTTAGGCTGTATTAGTAACCTGGATGGAGAGTACAGGGGAGCAACCACTGACTCCTCTTCTTTTTTCTTCAATCTGCCAAAATGCAATGTCCCTTTTGGGAAAATATACTGTATCAACATGGCGGTGCAACATGGTGACTTTCACGAGTGGGCCCGCTGCCATGTAGATGGGACGGGTTCTTTCTAAGCTTACAAAAACACATCAATTCAATGTTGCAGGTAACTGTACACTGATGAAAAGATGGTTATGAAGGCTGTATTCCATTTCTGCTTATAAACACCCATAAATCCTGCACATGGTGGCATTAAAGGGTTAACCACTGCTGGGTCAGAGGCAACAGTCATCAGGATTTTTCCACATTGAAGGTATAAAACTCAAACTCAGGCACTCACACTTTATGACATCATCAACTGCCACAAGCTGGACTCGACTTTGGTGGAAAATTAGTCCCAATGGCAAAATATTTGCTGTAATATACATTTAGGAGCATTTTCACTTCCAGCTTCTATAAAATCAGGGAATTCCTGTTTGTATTGAGACGATCTGTAATGGTGGTAATGTTTCAAACAGAGATATTGACCTTTTAGGAATATTTACCATGTAATGCAATTATAGCACTAATGGATTTGGCCCACTGATCTTTTTACGCACTCTGTCAGCAGGCCAGTAAAACATTGCCGGCTTTATTACAACACAGACACACACACGCCTTGCAGACCAGTCGGGCCCTGCACTCATTTGTGTGTGTATGTTCAACATCGATAATCTCCCCTCCCTTGTGCAAGCACGCATGCACGCATACACATGCATGGGCTCAAACGCACAAGCGTGCAAGCACATGCAGTGACAAATGCACACGTGCACGACAAGCTCCTCGCAAGTGTGCGTCTGCCAAATCGGACGGCAGGCTGCCAGCGAATAAAGGGGGCACCGACTGGGGCGAAGGCTCATCTGCTCGGGTTAGCGAGCTATAGTCACACTCACACGCTGCCCCGGTGCCCATTTCGATTAACAGTGTTAATTAGCTCAACATGGCCCCCGACCCTGACTGCTGCAGTGGGCCGTCGGTCTCTGTCCGGGGTTACACCAGCGCTGGCTGTGTGCTCGCAGAATGCTAATGTGTTTAGCTGCTCTGGTCAAGCTGGGCTGTGCTCCTGCAAACGAGGTAATTGTGCGACTGCATTCTACTCGTGAATATGTTTTTGTGCATGTGGAAATAACAGATTAGTTGCATCCAATAAAAGTGTTCTTTTTTCTGTGATCTGATATTTACTGATCATTATGCTTCAAAAAAAGTCACCTGACATACCTACAGTAGCTACAGTGCACACACGTCAGACTGTTTTCTCTAGTTCTTCTATTGTCACATTAATAAATAAATAAATAAATAAAATAAAATAAAATAAATCACTTATATGTAAGACTTTTGAAGCTAACTCCTCATGGTTTACTTTTTTCCTTTAATAGTTGTTTCTGTCAAATTTAAGATGAGGAAAGAGATTCATATATATATATATATATATATATATATATATATATATATATATATGTATGTATGTATATATATATATATTTTACAAGTCATCACAAACAATTATAAAGAAACACATTTCAAAGTGCACTTCATTTTGGGATTAAAATCAATTTATTTTCCTGTGTCCAAACTTACATCAACAACTGTTAAAAGTGAACAATAAATTCACACATTAAATATATTTACTGTCAACACTTGAGAAACATCACTTTGTGCCTCCTTTGTGTTGTTCTACTGGATTCTGTTGCTCTGAGAGAGGGAAGAAATCAATCATATTTTCACAACTATGTGCTACAAACAAATCATTCTTCATCTGACCTCAGTAACTTTTAAACAGAAAATCAATACAGAAATGACAGGTTAAAGAAAACGCACAATGTCAGTAGTTGTAAATTGATTTTAAAATTGAGACATCATGGTTGGAATCATTGGTCTTTGAGATTTCCATCCTTTACATGAGTCAGAATTATTTTCTTTACTCTCTTTTTCTGTGTAACAATGTCAGTCTTCAGACACAGATTACAACAATGGATGTCCCAATTTGATCGACGACATCATTGGATCTTATCAAGGTATTTTTTGACTCATGGGATCATATTCATGAAGTCTCACCTTGATCCATCTGCAGCCCGCTTTGAAAGTGACGTGTTGATAGAGCAGATGATCACAACTTTAGTGCTTTCTAGGTCACCCGCAGCATTACAGAACATTTCAGAAGTGCATTAAAAAATAACATAAATAAACAAAATCTGTTAAGTCTATTTTAGATGGCGTTTCACTCTTCATAAAATTGTCTCTGTTGATTTTGGTTTGTTTATTCAGTCATCTTCTACTATGCTCTCTTCTTTTTCCATATAGGTTATGGATAGCTGGCGATGGCCACTAGATTGACAGGAGTATGTTCTGCTGCATTCTCATCCATCTAACTACACATTTAACAAACATTGCTGACACCTAGGGTGGCACAGTGGTGTAGTGGTTAGCGCTGCTACCTCACAAGACAGGCCTGGGATCACTTCCCACCTGGGCCTTTTTTGGTGGAGTTTGCATGTCTCTCCATGTTCATGTGGGTTCCCTCCAGGTGCTCCGGCTTCTTCCGCTTCCAAAAACATGCAGATGTGAGTCAGAGCGTGGTTGTCTTTGTCTGTCTGTTTGTGGCCCTGAGACAGACTGGGGTTTTGTCCAAGGTATACACTATCATTGTATACCCCATGACCTGTAAGTGGAGTGAGCAGGTATAGAAGATGAATGAATGAATGCTGACACTAATCGGGAAGAAGTAAAACAGCACATTCATCAAATCTTTGACACGAATGCTGCAAAAAGAGGAATTGTAAGAGTCATATAAAAAACGTATTTGTTTATAAAATTATGAAGAAGCACCTTGGATTGCAAAGAGTTTTTTGGTTAATGCACTAGAGAAGTATTAAAATGTCAAACATATACACTGGACTGACTTCAATATGCTTGTGGTGTCTCCTGTGTGTTATCTACAACCCCTGGCAAAAATTATGGAATCACCGGCCTTGGAGGATGTTCATTCAGTTGTTTAATTTTGTAGAAAAAAAGCAGATCACAGACATGACACAAAACTAAAGTCATTTCAAATGGCAACTTTCTGGCTTTAAGAAACACTATAAGAAATCAAGAAAAAAATATTATGGCAGTCAGTAACAGTTACTTTTTTAGACCAAGCAGAGGAAAAAAATATGGAATCACTCAATTCTGAGGAAAAAAATTATGGAATCACCCTGTAATTTTCATCCTCAAAACTAACACCTGCATCAAATCAGATCTGCTCGTTGACACTGACCCTATGCCATGACATTGACCCTACGTGTCTTCTTGCAAGGAATGTTTTTGCAGTTTTTGCTCTATGGCAAGATGCATTATCATCTTGAAAAATGATTTCATCATCCCCAAACATCCTTTCAATTGTCCAAAATATCAACGTAAACTTGTGCATTTATTGATGATGTAATGACAGCCATCTCCCCAGTGCCTTTACCTGACATGCAACCCCATATCATCAATGACTGTGGAAATTTACATGTTCTCTTCAGGCAGTCATCTTTATAAATCTCATTGGAATGGCACCAAAGTTCCAGCATCATCACCTTGCCCAATGCAGATTCAAGATTCATCACTGAATATGACTTTCATCCAGTCATCCACAGTCCACGATTGCTTTTCCTTAGCCCATTGTAACCTTATTTGTTTTCTGTTTAGGTGTTAATGATCCCTTTCATTTAGCTTTTCTGTATGTAATCCCATTTCCATTAGGCGGTTTTCTTACAGTTCGGTCACAGACGTTGACTCCATTTTCCTCCCATTCGTTCCTCCATTTGTTTTGTTGTGCATTTTTCGATTTTTGAGACATATTGCTTTAAGTTTTCTGTCTTGACGCTTTGATGTCTTCCTTGGTCTACCAGTATGTTTGCCTTTAACAACCTTCTCATGTTGTTTGTATTTGGTCCAGAGTTTAGACACAGCTGACTGTGAACAACCAACATCTTTTGCTGCATTGCATGATGATTTACTCTCTTTTAAGAGTTTGATAATCCTCTCCTTTGTTTCAATTGACATATCTCATGTTGGAGCCATGATTCATGTCAGTCCACTTGGTGCAACAGCTCTCCAAGGTGTGTTCACTCCTTTTTAGATGCAGACTAACGAGCAGATCTGATTTGATGCAGGTGTTAGTTTTGGGGATGAAAATTTACAGGGTGATTCCATAATTCTTTCCTCAGAATTGAGTGATTCCATATTTTTTTCCTCTGCTTGGTCTAAAAAAGTAACCATTACTGACTGCCACAATCTTTTTTCTTGATTTCTTATAGTGTTTCTTAAAGCCAGAAAGTTGCCATTTGAAATGACTTTAGTTTTGTGTCATGTCTGTGATCTGCTTTTTTTCTACAAAATTAAACAACTGAATGAACATCCTCCGAGGCCGGTGATTCCATAATTTTTGCCAGGGGTTGTAGGAAAATACAAGTATAGAATCGGAACTCAGTATCGGCAGACATGCAACCTTAAATTACCATATTTTACACGTATACGTTACACCAGGCTTTAAGTCACCCCTGTCAAAAAAAAAAAAAAAAAAAAAAATGCAACTTGAAGAGGAAAAACATGCATAAGTTGCACCAGGGTTTAAGTTGCACATTTTTGTCTTGTATTATCAGCACTTTAATGTTGGATTTTTGTGCATTGTTGTGTATTTTCTATTATTATTATTATAATTATTGGCATTTATTCTTTTCTTATGGGAGTTGAGTTTATTTTGTTTAGTGCTTTGATTTTTGGGAAAGCCCTATATTAATAGTTGTTAAAATTATTATTAATAATAATTAATATGTGATTTCTCATTATATGAGTTGTAGAACCCCTCTGAACTAGTAAAACACAAACAAACAAAAAAAACAACAAAGTAATTTATGCTCCAGGAAATACAGTACTCTGTTTGGAATCGTGTTCATCCCTAGTTATGACTGCTGTTGTGATGGTTTTTACGCAGTGACTCTGGTGACGTCCGTCGGCACTGTTTAAATTTAATGATTTTAAATGTCTGACTTTTAATTCTAAGATTAACTTAAACAAGTGTGACTTTTATGACTGACCGTTCCCATCATGAGTATGGGTAATAAGAATTACACAATTTGCAGCACTTATTGTTGATGTGTTTCCTCATCTGTTCTAAACACGAAGACTACAAACGTTTACCTAATGCATAAATATAAATGCCAAAGCCAAACCTTCTGGAAGTGGTGACGAAATATTAAAACTTTACATTACGCCATAAGTGAGGATTATTTTATTCTTTAAATAAGTTGTGGCTCTGACCTGAATCCTGATGAACCAAAGTTCACTTCACTCGTATCAATCTTGCTCTCGGTGCAGAGCTCATTTCTCGATCTACTATCCAAATGTTGAATGTTAAAGGATATTTTTTGAAACCTTTTGCGATAAATAAAGCAGATTGTGATGTTTTGATGTTAATGACCACACATGGGAGTTTACATCTTCACAGGCCTTCTGAGGTTATTCTGTGGTGTTCCTTTTATTTATTCTGTGGTTCATTGTTTTGTCTGACCCGTTTCTTTATTAGAAATTGGCTGAAATCAGAATTTGCACAAATGGTTGATCTTAGTTAAAATCAACACATTTTGGACAATAATTTTCCATTGTCATTGAGCTGCTCAGCTTTATTTATTCATTTAATGATTTATTATTATTATATTGCAGTCCTATGTACATGTACATCAGCCTTTCTCAAAAAGAGTGGTTAGTGGACCATTGGTGGTCTGTGAGTGACCCTAGTAGTCTGTGAGCATATTGGTAAAATACCACATTTTAAATTAATATCATATTCTAACTTAAAATGTCTCTTAAAACTCTTTAAAATGACTCCAAATTATAACACATGGTGATTTACTGTTATTCTGTTGGAGTGGGAAGCAGACCCTTTGTTTTTGAATATTTGGGGAGTTAGGCAGTCCGCTAGATTTGTATTTTTGAGTGGTCCTTGGTCTGAAAAACTTTGAGAAACACTGACGTATATGGAAGTGTATCACTTATGGGTATAGTGCAATTCCTGCTGGCTGAACTGTCCTTGAGCAAGACACTAGCCCAAAAACGCTCCTGGTTTTTCTGCATAGGTGAATGTGAAATGATTTGAGAGCCTGAAAATGTGCTATATATACACCAGGAAGGGGGTGGGGGGTGGGGTGGGGAATCAGGTTGAGAGCGGTGTTGAGGCGAAACATGTCTGGATCGACTTCGGACTCATTTGTGTGTGAATCCCCGTCTATGTGTGTGAGTCATGGTGGCTTCGCTTGTCGTCTTTTCTAAATATACCAACGGTCCATGAGAAAGATTCTTCTCACTGGTTTTCTGTGGCCACCAGCCTTCTGACACTAGTTACCATGTTTCACTTGTGATATTACAAGAAGGAGGACAAAGCTCTAGCATCCATTTTAGGGTCAGAAACTGGGAGCGTTTACAGAGCCGTGATGGCCGTCGGGGGCTTTGATGAGATCCACAAGATGTGCGACGGCCTCATTCAGACCTTGAAGCACTTTTAATGGCGGAAAGAAGGAAGGCAGAGAGTGATAATGCGAGATAGAAGGAAAAGAGAGTGTCACCCAGGCAGACATGGAGATAAAGACGGTGGGCAGATGGTGAAAAGAGTTGGTGTGAAAAGCAACAGTTAGGTCGTGTCTTCGCTGTGTGCCAGTTGGGCCTAAATATGGCTCGCTTTTGACACGTTCTCCCCTCATGCACTCCCTCTCCTGCACAAAAAATGACCCAACCACATGCAGGCATTAGAATTATTGAGTAAAACTTTTAAAAATATGATTTAACAGAGGAGCTGCAAAGCACAGTGCTGTAATCACAGACTGACATCACATTATTCTTTTACATTCTTGGCTCAGACGAGTAGAAAAACACAGTGTGCCTCACTCCCCTGACACATTGACGACTGACAGTGGGACATATATACAGTCAGCCCAGTCTCACGTTTTTTTTCGTGTTCCCGTGACGAAATGAGTCAAATTTTTGTGAGGGAGCTTTTTTTTAACTCACTATTCCTAACCCTACTCCCACCCCCAACCATAACCATAACCACAACCTAATCTTACTCCTTCCCCTCACCCTAACCATAAGCACCCCCCCCCCCCCCGCTTCACTTTTAATTTTGTGCAGCCATCACGGAATGAATGAGAATGAATTTGTGCTGCCGTGACGAAAATTAAGTGCTTTTCGTCACAATATCACGAACCAAGAGATTAATGTATATTTTGTGCTGCTGAAGCACGACTTGCCGTGAGACCAGGTTGATACAGCACATCCAGAAAGTATTCACAGCGGTTCACTTTTTCCACTTTTCCATATTTTGTTATGTTACAGGATTATTCCAAAATGGATGAAAATCTTTTTTCCTCAACATTTACACACAGTACCCCATAATGACAATATATATATATATATATATATATATATATATATATATATATATATATATATATATATATATATATATATATATTTACAAATTTATTACAAAAAACACAAAAAACTAAGGAATCACATAAGTATTCACAGCCTTTGCCACAAAACTCAAAATTAAGCTCAGGTGAATCCTCTTATCACTGATCATCCTAGAGATGTTTCTACAGCTTAATTGGAGTCCACCTGGGGTAAATTCAGTTGCTTGGACATGATTTGAAAAGTCACATACCTGTCTACATATAAGGTCTCACAGTTTACAGTGTATGTCAGAGCAAAAACCAAACATAAAGTCAAAGGAATTGTCTGTAGATGTCTGAGACAGGATTGTTTCGATGTACAAATCTGGGGAAGGGTACAGAAACATTTCTGCTGTTGTGAAGGTCCCAATGAGCACAGTGGCCTCCATTTCATGAAAACTGGTTTTATAGATTATCTTGATTATCTGTGGCGCACATTGTAAGATGCATTGCACAAGTGCATTTGTGGCCTGTCCAACACATATTTACTCCATACCCCATTCATAATCTGAGTGTAAAATGGGGTGCAGACTGCCACCCCAGGCTGTATTTATTCTCTTTATTATTCATTGTTTTATTTTTGGGCATAATATGAAATAAATCTTTCTGATTGTTATCTGTAGTCCTTTTTAAATGTACATTTGAACCTGGTCCACTGCAATTCAGAGAGTGAACCCAAGTGAGATGTTTTCTAACGAGTTAAAAGCTCTGCACCAATTTGTCAAAGCTCTTCAGTGGAGACCAGTCACCAAAACTCCCTGAGGTGAAGCAGTGAAGCAATAATTTTTAGTTTTGCATTTTTTTTTCTGTTAGAGCTTACACATGCATCATGAACCTGCTAATGTGCATCTCAACATTGCCACCAACTTTGCAATAGACATTAGATCAGGTTCTTGGCTGTCTGTGGTGCTGTTGCTTTGTACCGCTTCATGCTAGACCAGCATGCCCATGGGTGCATTGTGAGCACATTGGTGCACGCTATTTATATGATGTGGGCGCTGGGCATGACAACAAAGCATTGATTGGAATGGCACTCGCACTGCGCTGTGTGCTACTTTGCTTTGGAAGAATGTTCCTAATATTTTGTACATGCTATAAAAAAACAAAACTCATTCTTTCTTTCTTTGTTTTTCTCTCTGCCCTACTTGAGATAAGGCTCTGTGCTATGTACGTTCATCGCACTCTAGCCATCTCTTGGCTGTTCTTTTTGCTATAAGACATATAGGGGAGGGAGCGAGGGGGACGGTTGGGACACATTTTTTTTGGCCATAGTTATTCAGTAACATACAGTACAGACACGCTTCTTTATGCAGAACTATGTTTCAACTTGATTTAACAGGCTCAGCTGCAAGGAATGGGATGGGAGGGGGGGCAGAGGGAATGAAAGAGAGGGAGGGAGATGGAGGATTACAGCATACAGGTAGAACGGCTGAGAGAAAAAGAAATATGATGACTGTAAAATAATTTTTGTGCAAAAACTAGCGTTGAATTTTACAATGTACATTAAAGTGATATATGCCCTCTGTAGAGAAAACACACACACACACACACGATTATGAAAAGTGGAAGCAAAACGTTCTTAATCTGCAAAATAGAATCACTTCATCCACCAGGGTTACTAATTCTATGATAGTATTCAGTCAAGGTTTTCCAACTCTATTAAGAGTAATTTATAACACTACGAAAGAGTTCATTTTCGTAGTGTACAAAATTTATGGTCTATCAATCCCATTCACTCTTTCTCCCCATCGCTTAATTCAGTTTGACTTTCCCACTCTGCTGCCTACTACGTGGCGTAATATGGCATGAAATGGGCATTGTGTTTCTCTCTGCAGTTGGTAGTTTAAGTTAGCTAATGTAAAGTGAGTGTTGATCCAACAGCTGGCAAATATATCAATAGGATGTTACATATGCTAAACAAAGTTGATTTTTAGACTGAGCTGATGTATCATAGCTCTCAATATATTAAGCAAAGTTTGCAATATTTTGAGCAGTTTGCGCTCATATGCCAGTTATTGCTTATGGTACACAAGATGGACTAACCCTCGCATTCTCTCAATCATCTATTTGTTTTTGTTGTGTAAACCCTGCATTGATACTATGTAGTATGGATGGGACGACACCACTTATTAATATCCAGTGCAATAACAATTTTGGAATCTTCAGTTTCTGATGTTGCCTTTAGATGCCATTAGTTTTTTTTTTTTTTGTCCCTGTCTTTAAACAACTAATCGGTTTCTAAATGTCTGGATATACTTTGCTAATCTAGTCATCTAAGATGCCATCAACTCAAACTGTGGAACAAAATATTGTTCTTCACGATGACATCACTTTTTCATGTCCAATGCAATACCAATTTTGGAATCTTCAATTTCTGCTGTTGCCAATAGATGCCAATAGTTTTTTTTTTTTTTTGTGCCTGTATTAAAACAACTAATTGGTTTCTAAATGTCTGGATGTACTTTGTTAATCTAGTCATCTAAAAAGCCGTCTACTAAAACTGAAACAAATATTCTACTCCATTATCATGCATACGGCCTATCATCATTATGACTCCGTTTACTGACCACATCAAACCTGTACTTCACCAGCTTCTCCTGCTTCCCATCACATACCGCATACACTATCAAATACTGCTTCTGACATTTAAAGCCATTCACAACCTTGCCCCTCCTTATTTGTCTGATTTAATTCACCTCACTACACCTGCCCGTTCACTTCGATCTTCCTCTTCTGTCCATCTCACTGTTCCATCTGTTCACCTTGTTACCATGGGGAGCAGAGCATTCAGTTGCTCTGCTCCCCAGCTTTGGAACTCACTTCCTCTTGACCTTCGCAATACTAGGTCATGTTCCCTGTTCAAATCTGATCTCAAAACCCATTTATTTTGTGTTGCATATACCGTTTGATCCACTGTATAGTTTGTATACATATGTGTTGTAAGGTGATCTTGGGTTCCATGAAAGGCACCCTTAAATGAAATGTATTATTATTATTATTATTATTATTATTATTATAACATGACTCAGATGTGCAGTAGAAGACTTTGGTCATATCAGATCTATTTATTTCTTTATTTGTCATTTCCGGTATTCTATCCAATAATTTTGGTTGTTAACATACGATACCAATCCAAACTAGAAGCACTCAGAGAGTGCAAACCTCCGCCAAGGCCATGGGGTCACTGACGCCATAACATCTACACGCTGTGGAATCATTGAACCTAAAAAAGTCTAACAATGATGATTGCTAGTAAAAAAAGTTTCATCTGCTGTGACTGGATAGCATGGATCCTTAGCACTTGGCATCACAGTTTATTGCAACTTGCACCTTTCCCAGAAGCTACTGTCATCTGAGCACTGATATTGATATTGCATGTGCTTATAGACAAAAACAAATAAGAGACAAAATTCAGTTTATTATTCAACTAAACTGCAAATATATGAATTTTTTTTAACATTTATGAAACACTTCTCTAAATAAGTAACAGTAAATTCTGAAATAGAACTATTTTTTAAGTGTTGCATGTGCTACACAAGGCCATAGGGTCACTGACCCTAAAGAGATTCCCTCCTTGGCACAGTGATCTATTCAACAATTCAGTGTTACAACCAAAACTACGATACATACACTTTTCTTTCCTTTATATTTGACATCCTTGACCATGAAAACATAGCACTAGAACTTCGAATCACTTTTATGTCTTTATTAGTTCAAAAGTTATTGTATAAAAACTATTTTTCGGTAATGGCAGTTTTCTTCTGGATCTAGCTCCATAACATTTGAAGCTACATCAAATCTGATGACATCTTACTGAATCAGTACAGATTCAGCTACAATTTGGTGTTAGTTGTGCATCTCTAGCTTCATTTGTCACCTCACACATTTTGTATTCTCCCTATATATTTGCATATTCTGGATCACCAGATCCGGAATCCGGATCCGATCATCACCAAACTTTGTTGTTTGATAGAACATTTGACTATGTTACATCCTAATTTTTTTCAAGCCTTTCTGCCTTGTTTTTGTGGAGTTAAAAACTAGAATGTCAAAATTCCCCCTATCCCGCAATGGTGAAGAATCCTTTAAAAAAATCGTGATCCGGATCACCACTAAAATTTAATCACTTGTTCCTCTTGTCATTTCCAACCATTCCACAAAATTGCATCAAAATCCGTTCAAAACGTTTTGAGTTATCCTGCTGACAAACAAACAAACAAACAAACTCGACCGAAAACATAACCTCCTTGGCGGAGGTAAATATTGGATTTGTGATCCTCTACTTATGAACATGGTGTGGGGGAATCAATATTATTATTATTAATTTTTTTTTTCATTTACAGTTTATATTTTACAGGGCAGCACAGTGACTTAGTGGTTAGCACTGTTGCCTCACAGCGAGAAGGTCATGGGTTCAATTCCCACCTGTGGCCTTTCTGTGTGGAGTTTGCATGTTCTCCCCGTGTTTGCGTGGGTTTCCTCCAGGTGCTCTGGTTTCCTCCCACACCCAAAAACATGCAGGTTACGTGGATTGGAATCTTTAAATTGTTCATAGGTGTACGTGTGGGTCTGACTGTGTTTGTTTGTCGATATGTGGCCCTGTGACAGACTGGCGTCCTGTCCTGGGTGAACCCCACCTCGCGCTCTATGACTGCTGGGATAGGCTCCAGCCCCCTGTGACCCTTAATTGGACTAAGCAGTTGAAGATGAATGTGTGTGTGTGTGTGTGTGTGTGTGTGTGTGTGTGTGTGTGTGTGTGTGTGTGTGTGTGTGTGTGTGTGTGTGTGTGTGTGTGAGAGAGTTTATGTTTTACAGTTCTTTTAAAGGGGTCACATTATGAAGCTTTTCAGAAACTTAATGTAGGTCATAGGTGTCTTTGAAAAACCCTAGACCCTGAGGGGATACATCCTAAAACAACTGAGGTGTTTTCCCACCAAGAAACACTTTAAGATTTAAAGATTCAAAAGCAGTAAAAGATATTTACTCATACCATGTCACCTGATTGTTTGGATTCAAACCCCCCCTCCACCCCCCCACCTGGTCCTTTCAGGGTCACTCCCACGTTATGCAGAATTTATACTGAAACATTTACAGGATTTCTAATAAGCAGAGTTGTGACCTTCTCATCCGGAAACACTTTTGTAACGATTGGCTAACAGCTGTTATGAATGCAACGGCCTTGTGGGTTATTAAGAACTAAGGAGGAGAAAGATACCATACACTTTGTGAGGCCAGCGGGGGCCTAAATGTTCCCTCTTTTCTATCGTTTTTCATTCTCTTTTGTCACATGAAATCTAAAGTAGTGAATGACTTGATTTGGCTATAAGCCTGGATTACATATGTGCACTTTTTCATGCATGTTTTCCCCATAATGGTTTGACTTCTGCTTTGAAGAGCACACAAAAAAGACAACTGTCAAAAAAGAAAAAAAATCAAGTAATGGGGTAAGATGGGGTGAAGAGGAGAAAAGATGGTTAAACAAAAAAACAAAAACAGCTGTGCCAAGTCTACCATCTCCTTGTAGAAATAAAGCTGCGTCACTGTGAAAGCAACTCTAAATCATGTCTGAACCTGACCTGATGTGATTCCCAGTGCTCTCCACTTGTAAGGAATGGACCCTGTTTACCCTGGAACCAAAGCTATTTTCTCCCTGTCAGGAGCCTCTCTCTGCCTGTATTCACAACCTTAAAATGCAACTAAAGTAACCAGGAGAACACTAAACATTGCAGGTTTTTCTGACAGCACAATTTGCACCCAAAGATCTGAAAATGAGACATTCATCCAACACCATGTGTGACCTAGTGGAATGGATGGAGGGAGCTCAGGGGACCTGTTTCCAACTGTGGGGGCTCCTGGCCTTACTGAGGGCCACGTGACTGGTGGTGTCCAGGGTCTGACAGGAGTCCCTGGACTTAAGCCTGTGGGTCTCTGGGTATGTTCTCTGATTAGAGCTGTGTTCATGAGCTTTTCATGGCATGTTGTTTGATGGTTGTGCTATCACCTGGAGGTCTCCAGGGGTTAGGGTGATTTGGAACTGGTTGGTGGTGGTGGCGGGGGGGTCATACTGTGGGTAGCGTGCTGAGTGGGTGCAGGGTTCCCTTTCTTTCTGGTATAGGTCACCTTCTTGATGACTGGTTGTCTTCATTTATATGTATGTATGTACATATGTAAATAAGTATCTTTGTATGTATTAATTACAAAATTGCAAGGGTTTAAAGCTTTGGGCTTTTGCACAATGTTTTGAGCATGAAAATTAAATTTTAATTGTTGATTCGCCTTCTAATTTTTCTCATCTGACTTCTTAATCTTTTCAGAAAAACTGAGTTGAACTTGAAAGTACTTACTTTTTTTTTTAGCTTTGTGCAAATAAAACTCATTCATTAGGAGTATACCATTTGATAGGAACTCTAAAAAGACTCAAATCAATAGCCAGTTTACACCACATAATATTAATATTAATGCAACACTTAACTGGCATTAAATCATTAAAATTTAATAATTTTAAAGAAGACCCTTGGCCCTAATTAGGATCTTGGTGGGCTTATTGACGCGTCCTGGCCAGAGAATAAGTGGCCCCCGTTTCTGTAATTTCTAAAAATGTTCTGTGAGAAAGTGCCTGATTTTAAGTGCGATTAAATCTAAGAAGGAAAGAGGCAGAAACAAATTTCTCTTTCGCAGTAAGTATCCTCACATTTGAGCTATCACTTCCTTAAAGCTGAAAAATTGGGTTGAAAATGTGTCCTGTTCACAAAAGTCATGTAAAATTTTCCTATGCTTGACGATGTCATAATAACATCATGAGAGGCTTGGGGATCTTGTTCTACCACCCTACCAAACACAGTATATGATTATCTTTCAGATGTGGGGTTGCAGTAGGCTGTATCTAATATGGTTCCTGAGTATTAAGCATATATATATATATATATATATATATAAATTTTAATCATGAAGAGTCCAGCATATGCACTGTCCTATATTTTCACCACCGTTTCTGTCATGGACATTTTTTTGTTACCAGTACTGGTAGTGTTATATTAATAGAACTTATGGTGAAGGTTGTCACGCCTTGTGTGTATGCGTTAATGTTGAGGTACCAAGATGTTCAGCACCCACATAGAATACAATTGAATAGAAGAGAATAGAGCCTTTATTGTCATTGTACATATACATACAACAAAACTTTTGAAAATGTATCAATATTTTTTAATATCTCTCACCACTTACCGTGTGCACTGACAGCTTGCTGACTGCACACTGACATTCTTAAAATGATAATCCACAGCTCACTGATGCACTGTGGCTTGATGTAACAGGACAGGCTGGAAAACCCGGTCTTCTTGAGGTGGTGTCGAAAAGACAGTGTAGACAACATTTCAGGGAATTTTTCAAGTGGAAACCCATGGTAAAAAAAATAAAAAAATAAAAAGTCTTCACATCACATAAAACTGATCATCATTGCTTAGGTTTGTCCTCGTCCTCGTCAGTTTTTCGTGGTGCAATGCAAAGCTATTAGCCTTATTAGGGAACTCAAGTCATTATGTCTTTTTGTAGTTGTTTCTCATGATGTTTTCATTATGGCATATATTAGATAAATCAGGGTGAAAACATGCAGTTATACAGTTATTATTATTATTATTATAACACTCGGTAAGTGAAAATGATATTTCTGAAAAACCTCGTATAAAATACAAGAAAATTTAGAGAAGGCCACACCCTATGATTTACACACTGGATACAGATTCAAGCAAACTGAGTCTTTGTTAAATTGTGATACCATAGTAGCTTGTGGTTCTGTGTGGCCTCTGCATTTGATTTGTTCCATCTAAAATTGAACAACTCAACCTAAAAAACAGCTGCCATTCTGAATCTGTATTAGCACCAAAGTTATCCATGTGACACTGAGTTTAATCTTTCAAAGCCAGCCATGGTCAAAAGGTCATGTGACAAATAGGAACAGAATGTCTTTAGTAGAGTAAAGCTGCAGTTATTTAGGAGCATATTCTACATTCTTTTGAACTTTCAGTGTGCCACCGAAGTACAAGTATGCCAAAGTGAATGAATTTTGTCAAGCACTCTCTCTTTATTTCAGCATTTATATAACATATAATTCATATTAAATTAAATTTATGTTGCATTGATTTTGATACATGCTGTTTTCCTGGTAATATTTTTTGTGTGTGTTTATTTGTATAGAATTGCAACTTGGACATTTTTCTATTTAATATCTAAATACATTTATTTGCATTTTCCCCAGCACGGCCAGGGTATATACAGAAACCTGGTCAAACTGATATGGTATTCTTCAACATTTTTCTTCACAAAAACACAGCATTTCTAAAAGCTAATCCATGTTGAAATAGAAAAAAGTAAAAGCAAGTCAAAGTTCTTTTTGTTACTTACTCTATATAGAGAGCAACATGTGGACATCCTCTACCTTGTTCTCAGGGGGGACGTATGGTTTCTCAATTATCCTCGTTTGGCTATCCCCTTCCGACCTGTGGCTGTATTTACGCGAACGCCCATTTTATCCATGGCTTTTAATGGCATATAAAAAAAAATCATTCCCCATCAAAATGCCCTCTCCTAATAGCTTTTCAGAGTTGTTTGGGAGCTGTTTGGGTTTGGTCATTAGTGGACCATGAGTGCATGTGTATGTGTGTGTATGAATGTGTATGTGGTGTTTTGGACCCGGCTGAGAGGCGCTGTTAGGTCGTCCTAGTTGGGATAAGGGATATGGGGGGGGGGGGCATAAAGGCGGTGCCCATGAGGGTGGGGTTGGTTGGGGTTTGTTTGTGTGTATGCGCGCACACGTGTGTGTGTGTGTGTGTGTGTGTTGGGGGGGGGGGGGGGGGGGGGGGCATAGCACTTAGGCCACATCGGTCCTGATGGGAATGCCAGGCCCCCACACCACTTTCCAAATCACTAATGGAGCATCTTTGGACTCTCTTTGGACACAGAACACAGAGACACACATATACTGAGAGAAATACACAACTCACATGCATGTGCTGACTGCCACACAACTTTACATACAAAATGTGTTGTATTTATCTGAGATCACTGATGACACACACAAAATACTTGAATAAAGGAGCAGGATGCCAGCTGAATCCCCGCCCTTCCAACTTTTTCCATTCCTTTTCACACTTCTCAATTATTTATTGGCCTTTTTGTCGCTTGCTGGTGGCCAAGCTGCAGGCATATGTCAAAGTGTGTGTTTGTGCACAGAAATTAATACAACTTCAAATACAAACAGAAGCCACTTTATCATTCATCAAAGGTCTTTTGTTTTTGTGACATTTTGCCCGTATTTACAAGTGGGAAGGTTAAGGAAGGTCAGTAAAATGAGATTTCATGAACGTATTCAGTAAAACAACATTGTGACATAAGAAAACATTTGGAAAGAAAATTAAGAATTAAATTGCACTGTTATATCTCTTCCCCCACCCCCAGTTTTTTTCTGGCATTAAAGACAAAATAACAGTGACTTGTTGACAAAGTGAAAGCATTTTTTTTTTTTGTAAGTTTGAGTGTTGCTCAGAAATCTGTATTTGAGCATGAATGTTGCAAATGTGACATAAAATGTACATGTACTGTTATGAATCCATGTTTATGTTTAGTCTGATATGAGTCTCAAAAATTGAATCAATATCTGCACTAAATTCCAACATTCTATAGAGCTTTAACAAGTAGTGATGGAATAATGGTTTGGTGCTTCTTCCATTGTCTAACAGGAGAAAGTGTTTTTGGTTTTCTGTTTGTCACCAGCTGTACTTTTTATAGGTGAAAAGAGCATCTCATTCAGGTGAGGCACAGCTTCAGAGAAGGCAGAAACTCGGCATTCGCGTGTGCAGAACCACCTCCAGCTCATTAGAAAACACTGTTGTGCAATACTCACATACAAAAAAAAAACCTTAAATGACAGTTATGTTTTATATTTTGTTACATAACATTCTTCCAGCTATTCTGTTAATCTCAAAACCTGTCTATACCGTATACGAGGTCTATTAGAAAAGTATCCGACCTTTGGCCGGGGAAAAAAAACGGGCTTACCTGGAGGGTTGGAAACCTAATCACCCTCGTACACTCCTTGACTCCACACACTTCTCCCAGCGGTGTCGCCACTGTTGGAAGCATTCCAAAAACGCTTCTTTCGGGATGGTGCGCAGCTCCGCCGTTGTTGCAGCCATGATGTCCTCGCTCGTCTCAAAACGCGTTCCTTTTAATGGTCTTTTAATTTTTGGGAACAGCCAGAAGTCACAAGGGGCCATGTCAAGAGAGTTTGGAGCCTGTGGAACCACAGGAGTTTGGTTTTTAGACAAATAAGTCCGAATCAAGTTGGAGGAATGAGCTGGAGCATTGTTTTGGTGGAGGCACCAATTTCCTGTGGCCCACAACTCCGGTCTCTTGCGCCGTACAGCTTCACGGAGGCGACGGAGGACATCCCTGTAATACTCCTTCGTTACTGTTTGACCCTGTGGCGCGTACTCGTGGTGTACCACACCGCAGGGGTAAAAAAAACAAACAGTCAGCATTACCTTCATGTTGCTGCGCACTTGGCACGCCTTCTTCGGTCGTGGCGATGTGGAATGCTTCCACTGTGACGACTGGAATTTCGTTTCCGGGTCGTACCCGTACACCCAGGACTCATCGCTGGTGATAATAGTGTCCATAAAGCTGGGATCACTTTGTGTGGAGTCCAGCATGTCCTGTGAGACTTCCACACGGAGGTGCTTTTGCTCCGCCGTCAGCAACCTCGGCACAAACTTCGCAGCCACTCGCTTCATGCCCAAATCTTCTGTAGCAAAGGAATGTGCTGAAAAAGTACTGATGTCCACTTCGTCCGCAATTTCTTGGCTGGTCACTCAATGGTCCCACATCACCACAGCATTCACTTTGGAAATGATCTCGTCATTTCGGCACGTCGATGGTCGGGCCGGAGCGCGGCGCGCTCTCTACCGTTACACGTCCGTCTTTAAACTGGTTGTCCCACTCCTTAATCTCTGTGGTGCTCATAGCTTCATCCCCGAAAGCCGTCTTTATCTTTCGAATGGTTTCCACTTGGCTGTCGCCAAGTTTCTGGCAAAATTTGATGCAATAGCGCTGCTCCAATCGTTCCGCCATTTTCCTTGCAAGAAAAATCCGGCGAGCGCACAGCACCACTCCCCACACAAAGGCTGCTCACAGGCTAATGACGCAGCCGACAGGCGGGACAAAACTCACGCATGCGCACTAAGGTTCAAGGTTGGCTGATGCAGTCTCACGTGACTCAGATCCATAAAGTTTTTAAAAAAATAAAAAGGTCAGTTTTTTTTCTAATAGACCTCGTATACCATATTCTTTGACCGTCAAAAACCCTGTGCATAGCCATACTGCAACAAGCAGTAGGCACAGTTGCATTTTTATTTTTTTTAGTGGGGCGGATTTACAAAAATTCTTGCATATGTTTCCTGACTCACGTTAAACAATATCAGGACTGATGCAATTACACTTTGCAGTTTGCATCATTTCCTTTATGCATGCTATTAAACATGGCACAGTTTCAAGGTAATTAGTAGAATACTAACTTCATTCATTCTATGCATGGTACCTCATACCTAGTGATGAGCCACCCCTTTCCAAAAAAATAAAGAGGCAAAACCTCAGTGACACTCATCTTCAACCACTTACTCCAATTAAGGGTCACAGGGACACTGGAGCCTATCCCAGCAATCATAGGGCATGAGGCAGGGTACACCCTGGACAGGACACCAGTCTGTCACAGGGCCACATATAAACAAACAAACACATTCACACCCGCACGCACACCTACGTGCAATTTAAAGTTTTCAGTCCACCTAACCTGCATGTTTTTGGATGTGAGAGGAAGCCGGAGCGCCCGGAGGAGACCCACACAAACATGGGGAGACCATGCAAACTCCATACAGGAAGGCCACAGGTGGGATTAGATCCCATGACCTTCTTGCTGTGAGGCAACAGTGCTAACCACTAAGTCACTGTGCTGCCCCCTCACTGACTTCGTAATCATTTTGCCTGGTGGTGGGGAGGTGATGGTCTAGTGGCTAAGGTGTTGGGCTTGAGTCCAGAAGATCATGGGTTCAAATCCCCACCTGACTGGAAAATCACTAAGGGTCCTTGGGCAAGGCCTTTAATCCCCTATTGCTCCCGGTGTGTAGTGAGCGCCTTGTATGGCAGCACCATGACATCGGGGTGAATGTGAGGCATAATTGTAAAGCGCTTTGAGCATCTGATTCAGATGGAAAAGCGCTATATAAATGCAGTCCATTTACCATTTACCATTTGGTGCTTTCATAGAAACCAAAAATCTCTATACATACTGAGCTACTGAGTTGTGCTTCAGGCTGTGGACACCCTGTTTCTCTTCAAGGGCTACAAATTTCTTTTGGCCCCCAATTTGGGGCTTTTCTCTCTCTGGAAGCCATCACAGTCATCTACCACATGAGAATGAATTTAAAGAGGTTCGATTCTGATTAAGAGAGCCATATATTCAGCCTGTCTGTCTTGGTTTTTTTCTTTGGCGTATCTCCATCCGTCTCTCTGTGTAGTCTCAGTTTTCCAGGCCTGGGGAATTGGTCTCTGGGATCAATACGACTCTCAGGGTGTAGTGGCTGCAACTCTAATGAATCAAGCCTACAGTGTTTGTTAAGTAGACAAGGTTGTGAAGGTGCGCCAGTTTGTCTTTGTGCTTTATTTCCCACATCACTCTGTCACTGTTTCCTCCTTGTTAGATTACAACAGAGAAACCTGTGGAATCTTTGATATAATGTTTAATGTTGAGCTTTTCAAACTGGATATTTCATTTATTTTGTACTTGGTGGGAAATTGACAGACATGTCTAAGGGAAAACATACTGTACATACAAGTGACACAACTGCAAAGTGAAACTCTGTACAACTATATATATATATAACTATATAGTTATATATAGTTATATATATATCGAATATATAAAGCTGACCGTGTGTGCGTGTGTGTGTGTTTGCTATGCACAGCCACAGTAATTAAGCAGTCCACACCAAACTTGCTGTGGTGACTGGGGGCACCAAGGGGGAGGTCACTGGGGCCCTTAAGTTAGAAGCATACGTGCACAAACACACACATACACACACACATGGTCAGCCTTATACACTATATTAAATCACGACCCGCTCACTGGAGCCTTTATTTTCGCAGTTTACGTGGTACTCAGGTCAGGTAACAAGCATCACACTTTACTTAATACGTAGTAGCGGCTGGATAGGGTGCACTTTAATTACAGTCCGAACAGGCCAGTCCGCGCTGTGTGCCAGTTAAAGTGTGTGTTTTTTCAAATAAAATGTACCTGCTGTGTACAGCATGCCAGAACATTGCAGTGATAT